>NW_015569908.1:0-218 GCF_001515605.1 Sinocyclocheilus anshuiensis | reverse complement strand
GATTAGATTTCTCAGAGGATCACTGAGTTTGCCGAAAAACAGTAAGTAATTTGTTCTGGAATTATTACAAAGGTTGTGTGAGAAAAACAGACTTGGCAGATTCGGACGGGATTAAAATCGCAAAGTACGATGTTTGTACCTGGTAAGCAGTGTGTGAGTTTGTCAATGGTGGTGGCGATATTCCTCTGCTGCAGACGGCACTGTCTCAGCTCATCCAT
>NW_015569907.1:0-218 GCF_001515605.1 Sinocyclocheilus anshuiensis | reverse complement strand
AGATTGGTTACATGCTTGTGATGTAGGAAACAAAGGCAGTTTCAAACAAAGTTTTTGAGACTGTCTTTGGTACACCACAGTTTTAAGGAGAAAATGCACAGCAGTGGTGTTGACTGAATTAGCAGCATATTTAATCATATTTAAATCACCAAACATGTAAACAACATTAGGACTTGTTATTATTGTTCACAATAAGATCAATAACAAGTATTTACAAT
>NW_015569906.1:0-218 GCF_001515605.1 Sinocyclocheilus anshuiensis | reverse complement strand
ATAAGTTAAAATTCAATTGGTTAAAACACATGCATGCAATGATCTACCCTTGGTAACTTACTGCAAGTGTGTGGATACCACATGAGACTGAATCAGTTTGCAAATTGTGTTTTGTGGTTTTGAGGTCCCACTCTCCTTTCACTCCCCTTGAAGCTGCAAATGCACTGTAATCAACAAAATCACAATTGCCACTAGCATACAATTCCAACAATTCATTT
>NW_015569905.1:0-214 GCF_001515605.1 Sinocyclocheilus anshuiensis | reverse complement strand
TGTGTGTGTGTGTGTGTGTGTGTGTGTGTGTGTGTGTATTTGTTTATGCTACATCGAGTGGACCAAATGTCTCCACAAGGATAGTGTAACCTGAAATGTTTGACATTGTGGGGACTGGCCTGTGATCCCCACGAGGGGAAAAAAATGATTAAATATAGTAAATGATGCTGATCTGAAAGTGTAACAATGCAAACAGGTTTTCTGTAAGGGGTAG
>NW_015569904.1:0-218 GCF_001515605.1 Sinocyclocheilus anshuiensis | reverse complement strand
ATGACGGGCTGAACACAGACACACAGTTAAAACACTCAACGCTGACTAGCTGAACAAATACTGATGAACCGATGAACTATAATAATATAGGAAAAAATGTCTGAAGGTACACTACAGTTTTGTGAATGAAATTAATACTTTTATTCATCAAGGACGCATTTCTAACATTTCAAACATTTCTAATGTTACAGAAGATTTCTATTTCAAATAAATGCTGT
>NW_015569903.1:0-218 GCF_001515605.1 Sinocyclocheilus anshuiensis | reverse complement strand
GACTGACAGCCCTAAAATAAATATCTTATATATTATACACCGAGTTGTGTTAGGTGGGAGTAAATTAAGCGCAATCTGCTGTGATGTCATAATCGTGCTGGGTTGTTTCAACCCACCTTTGGGTGAAATATGGACTAACCCAACTTCTGGGTCAAAAATTTAAATAAAAAATTTAACCCAACGGTTGGGTTAGTCCATATTTGACCGAAAGTTGGGTT
>NW_015569902.1:0-218 GCF_001515605.1 Sinocyclocheilus anshuiensis | reverse complement strand
GAGAGAGAGAGAGAGAGAGAGAGACAGAGAGAGAGAGACACACAGGTGGAGCAACAGTCGCCCGCGGTGACAGCAATTTATACAGAACACACACTATCCTGGGTTTATGTGGGGAAAAAATCACTTCTTTGCATCTCTCTGTTTGTTTATTTTCTTTCATTTAGTGTTCTGGGTGGGTGGTTTCTATGGTGTACTCAGTGGTTGCTAGGGTATTCTGT
>NW_015569901.1:0-217 GCF_001515605.1 Sinocyclocheilus anshuiensis | reverse complement strand
AGTGTGCATGACGACTGACTCGAGGAAGAGTGACTGTAAGTTTTCAACACTCGGTGGTCAGAATGTTTTAGTGGTGGACCCGAGTTTCGCTGAGACGATGCAGCACACAATCAAGAAAAACAGTTCCATCGACGATCTCGGCTCTGCAGAACCGGTAAGAAAATTTTCGTTAGACCATTATTATTATTATTATTATTATTATTATTATTATTATTAT
>NW_015569900.1:0-218 GCF_001515605.1 Sinocyclocheilus anshuiensis | reverse complement strand
GTAAGGGAAGTGGTCAAGGTAAGGGAAGTGGTTGGGAAAGTGGTCATGGTCGGGGAAGTGTTAAAGGTCGGGGAAGTGGTTATTGAAATGGTCATGGGCATTTTGCATAACCCTTACTGGTAATCTTTTCAATTCAGTGCTTTATTCATATGGCATGTTTTCCATGTTTGCTCAAACAGTTAAGAGATTTCTGTCTTTCTCTTGGCCCCTCCCCCCCA
>NW_015569899.1:0-218 GCF_001515605.1 Sinocyclocheilus anshuiensis | reverse complement strand
TGTCAAAATAAAACAGTATCAGTGCATAGATTCAGGCAAATTTATTTGTTATTTATAAATAATAAATGTATTATTCAACAAAGTGAAATGTTGTTAATATAATTCATTCAGTACCAAAATCCATTGATGAAAACAAATTTAAATAATAATAAAATCAAAACATGTTTTACTCAATTTATGTGTGTGCCATGCATTTTTATGAGTATTAGAAGAAATGT
>NW_015569898.1:0-218 GCF_001515605.1 Sinocyclocheilus anshuiensis | reverse complement strand
TATGCTGTGTTCAAATGTGTTTCCACTTGCTTGAGCAACTTAATACACAAATCTAGAAGCCAAATGCATTTAATACGGTGTTCATATTAATTGAGTTTAAATGTGAATATGTGTATGAAACAGGGCCGTGAACAGACATTTTGAGGGGCAGTGGCCCAAACCAAAAAAAAGGGGCACTAAGGGGGTGGGTGCTTGTTAATACAAATTATCCAGTTGTT
>NW_015569897.1:0-218 GCF_001515605.1 Sinocyclocheilus anshuiensis | reverse complement strand
ACCATCGCCCCATGGACCTCCCAGACACCACGGGACTAAGCTGGATGGAAGGGATCCTCTGGTGTCTGCCGCGGCATTCCCAAGCCCGCCGGCCGTGGCATTTTCAAGCCCGCCGGCGGTTCCTCAGTCAAGCCTGCCGGCCGTGGCATTCTCAAGCCCGCCGGCTGCTCCAGTGTCAAGTCCGCCGACCATGCCTTTCACCCCGAACCTAAAGGGGA
>NW_015569896.1:0-218 GCF_001515605.1 Sinocyclocheilus anshuiensis | reverse complement strand
TCTGCAGCAAATTTGCGGATCCCGTCAGAGAGTTTCTCCACAGCCATGCGGTCCTCATTGTGCAGCCAGCGGAAGCTCTTCTCATCCAGGTGCACCTGCTCCAGATCACACTCCTTCGCTGAAAGAGAGATCAGTTTGCTGAAATCATTTCAAACCGGACGGTTCCACGCGAGGTGTGGCTCTGATGCTCACCTCCCTGCGGCGTGAGGGAACACGTC
>NW_015569895.1:0-218 GCF_001515605.1 Sinocyclocheilus anshuiensis | reverse complement strand
AGATTTAACCGTTTTGCTCCTATAGTGTGTGGTGTCCTCGGGGTTACCCTCACACATCAGGATTTGTTATCGTAAATATTCAACATGTTCACGATCGGGGCACCTCCGACGTTCTTCCGAGCAAATTAAGTCACTCTTAACACACCTCACACCACAGAAAAATCTGATAAGAAAATCTTTAGAACCACCAAGATAATCAGGACATTACCTAGGATTGT
>NW_015569894.1:0-218 GCF_001515605.1 Sinocyclocheilus anshuiensis | reverse complement strand
TTTATGTGATGCGCAGCTGAATTTTCAGCATCATTACTCCAGTCTCCAGAAATCATGCTGATTTGCTGCTCGAGAAACTTTTCCTATTATTATCAATGTTAAAAGCAGTGCTGCTTAATTTTGATTTTTGTTATTTTTGGATAAATAGAGAGTTCAAAAGAACAGCATTTATCTGAAATAGAAATATTTGATAACATTTCAAGTTTATTGTCGCTTTT
>NW_015569893.1:0-218 GCF_001515605.1 Sinocyclocheilus anshuiensis | reverse complement strand
CCAAGAGATGAGTCATAAGTCATGAGTCAGAGATTTGTCATCAGCAGGCTTAATTAGTCAAATATGTTCTCAGACCTTCCAAAATATGACACTAGTCAACAAACTGGAAAGGCACCCAGGCTTTTGCACATGTCAAATGGAATGTGTGTTTTTTATATTTAGCAAATAAATAGAAGCTGTAGCGTCTGGACCAATCAAACACACAATATATATTTTGT
>NW_015569892.1:0-218 GCF_001515605.1 Sinocyclocheilus anshuiensis | reverse complement strand
GTGAAACTGGGGAGGACAGGGATGAGCTTCTCGGTGAACCACACTTCCCAGTCATGAGCCACAAATTCCTGGAACTTCAGTTCAATGATTACGAAGGTTCGGTTCATCATCACGTCTCTCACAGCCGGGGTGATATCGGGAATCTGCGGGGACAAAACACCGGGAGTGTGAATGGCACTGCGTGAAAGTAGCGTTCTTCGGGCTACTCTTCATGGCTT
>NW_015569891.1:0-218 GCF_001515605.1 Sinocyclocheilus anshuiensis | reverse complement strand
TCACATATCTTGTTTACAATATTTCTTATTTAAATTCAAGTGAGTGTTATAAGTGTTTGTCGTTATATCTTTCGAAGACCTTGGTGCACAAATTGCTCTTGTTTTGTCAATTGTAAAAAAAAAACATTCCGGTGGGAAAACATTCATCGTTTTATCCTTCCACGTGTACTTTGTAGACGGTCCCTAGCTGCTAGAGACTTTATGCGTTTCAACATATA
>NW_015569890.1:0-218 GCF_001515605.1 Sinocyclocheilus anshuiensis | reverse complement strand
GCATTGCCATTGCGACTTACCTATGATGAATTTACAGCTGAGAGCCGGCATTTCACTCGTTGGATGCGTCCGCGTCACGTTTGCATATGGCCGTACTATGCCGTCTGACAAACTATGTTTTGTACAGATTTTATTTTGTTTTGGTCCAGAGAAAAACGTTGGATTATGCAACAGACTAGGCATGGGCTGGTATGAGATTCTGACGGTATGATAACCTT
>NW_015569889.1:0-218 GCF_001515605.1 Sinocyclocheilus anshuiensis | reverse complement strand
TTAAAGGAATAACGTCCGCTACAGATGCATCAGAGGAGCTGATCTCTTTAGTTAGCTGCTCAAAGGGGGCAAGAAGAGAGAGAATGTTCTCTATTAAGACCCACTGGTGTGAAGTGAATGTCGCGGGGAGCTCGTGGTCTGCGCTATATGCAGCCAAGACTCGCTTTTGCGCAAAGAGGCTTTGCAACATGTAAAAAGTGCTGTTCCACCGCGTACTC
>NW_015569888.1:0-218 GCF_001515605.1 Sinocyclocheilus anshuiensis | reverse complement strand
AGTGCTGCAGCAATGGATGTGGACGTTACTGTACGGCTCCATATAAAGGTGTTTGTTATATTGTTTGGGTCGTTGTTGTTTTTATTATTTTCATTTTGCCTTTGTTCTAGTCGAAAGTAGGTTTGAATTAATCCTTTAGGACAGTTTTAAACCCAGGATGGCTTTACAAAAATAGAGGAATAATACTTGGAATATAATTCACTCTGTAGGTAAAACTT
>NW_015569887.1:0-218 GCF_001515605.1 Sinocyclocheilus anshuiensis | reverse complement strand
TTTTTTTTAATATCGTGCAGCCCTACTGAGAAGCCTTAAAACACACGGGAATGATCAACTTAGAGGAAGCAGCACTGGCCCGATCATTCAGACAGTTTTAGGGGGGCTGAAGCCCACATAAACAGGGTCTAGAACACCTCCCAACCCTAATTGAGAGCTCTGTAATGCAATTTTTACTAGTAACAATACCAATTAGAGAGCTCTCTAATTCAGTTCTT
>NW_015569886.1:0-218 GCF_001515605.1 Sinocyclocheilus anshuiensis | reverse complement strand
AATTAATGACAGAATTTTCATTTTTGGGTGAACTTACCCTTTAAAGTGCATGTAAATGCCAAGAGCCAAGCCTTTTAGCGCCTAGAAGATGTAACTTCTGACTGACCTCGCACAAGTCTCTGACTCTCACTGTGAAGCTGCTTGAGTGCCTCCTTGCTGGCTCTTGCTGCTTTCCTCTCCTGAAAACAGTTTGTTCAGGAAAAGCAAGTGAGTGATTT
>NW_015569885.1:0-218 GCF_001515605.1 Sinocyclocheilus anshuiensis | reverse complement strand
TACAAACTCCTGAGTACACTGACACTTCTCTGACATCAATGCCGCACTCTATCAGGTCCTCCTCATAGAAGATCAGGTTCCCTTTTTCCAGCTGTTCAAACGCCAGTCTTCCTAGAGACAGAATAGTCTTTCTAGCCTGACGAGGATCGATTTCATATTTCCTGTCATACTTTTGAGTCTTCAGTTTGGTCTGAAAGATCAGGAAGTGTGTGAACATT
>NW_015569884.1:0-218 GCF_001515605.1 Sinocyclocheilus anshuiensis | reverse complement strand
ATAACATTTGTGAAAATAAAATGTCAAAATATGGGTGAAATAATGGTCCATCATTAATCAGTGTAACAGATATTTTTATGTAAAAACATACTCTGACCTGTACTTAGCCTATTAAAATATATAACAGAATAAGTGATCATATATGATAAAAATGTATGATAACCATTACTTTTAGCTCAGAAAAAGTAAAATAAAATAAAAAATAAACAGGACACATT
>NW_015569883.1:0-218 GCF_001515605.1 Sinocyclocheilus anshuiensis | reverse complement strand
TTGAAACAAAGCATTCACTGAGTTTCCCATTTGCTAAATATGTTAATCTAACACATTTTATCTTATTAAAATGGTCTAACACTATATCTTTGAGGTTCACAATTTGACCGCATGTTCTTGTTTCATCATAAATCGGCAGGTGTTTTCATGCTCCATTGAGTGAAGTTTATCTGAGCAAAAACCTTGACCCAATGAATGACTCAAAACAAAAAGGACTC
>NW_015569882.1:0-218 GCF_001515605.1 Sinocyclocheilus anshuiensis | reverse complement strand
GAGTTTGGTGATGACAGCTCATGCGGTGCAGATGTGGAGCCTTTCTATCTCAAAGTATCGACTGTAATAGTCCACTATGACGATGTAGTTCTGTTCATTCCATGTGAGGTTTCATTCCAGGTCGGTTCCTACCACTTGCAATGGTCTTTCAGGAATAGTGTGCGACAGTAAGTGTTCTTTGGTGTTGGCACTGCGTCGTTCTTGGCAGATGCTACATT
>NW_015569881.1:0-218 GCF_001515605.1 Sinocyclocheilus anshuiensis | reverse complement strand
AGAACCGAACTGGGGTGTGTTTCCTGTAACCTGCTGCTTAACTAGCACAGTACGATGCATCGTTAAAGAAATCAACTAGCTAGTCACGACTGTTTTCCGAAACGATATTGTCGCAAATTGTTTTTCAACCATGTTGGTTAATGATGTCATGCATAGGGTTGATTCCAGAATCTGATACTTAAGGTCAGGAATCGGATACTTGTTGTCAAATTTAAATT
>NW_015569880.1:0-218 GCF_001515605.1 Sinocyclocheilus anshuiensis | reverse complement strand
TTAGGCTAAATGTAAGTATGTTTATTCTAATTTGTATGGCATATTTTAACTTTTATATGCATCAGTGATTATATTATTAGCTTTTAAAGTCTATAAAGTTATCAAATGTAAACCAGGTCTTAGATAGTTGTAACTTATAGACCACCACGAATAAATCAAATCTAATATGTTGGGCTGTCAGTTACTGTAAAACAGTGTGACCACTGATGTACCTGATT
>NW_015569879.1:0-218 GCF_001515605.1 Sinocyclocheilus anshuiensis | reverse complement strand
GTCAACCAATTTTGGTTTTCTGTCACTGATTGGATCTTTCTTGCATGAGCGAAAACAGCAAAAAACTACTGAGATTTCTCTGCACCCAATTTGGGCCACTTTTATGATATTAATGTCTGATTTTCCTCGTTATTTGGGAATTTTCGTTATTGTTGCACCACTGATAAGCTAACGTAAAGTTACTGAATGCATAGAAAAATGTGTGCATGCAATTAGTA
>NW_015569878.1:0-218 GCF_001515605.1 Sinocyclocheilus anshuiensis | reverse complement strand
TCTGATCTATAGCTACATGCTATAATGCATTAGTACTGTAAAAAAAGTTATTTTCTGTGGCCACGGAAATATTCTTCTATAGATTTGATATGAAATTACACTGAATGTTTGCTGGACAAACAGATTAATTAAATTCAAGTTTATTTGTATATCGCTTTTCATGATAAAAATCATTGCAAAGCAACTGTCAGGGAGTCTCTGCCTTCACAGTCACCTAC
>NW_015569877.1:0-218 GCF_001515605.1 Sinocyclocheilus anshuiensis | reverse complement strand
CAATAAATCAAACTTCTTGACACATAGTAGCCTATACTCTCTCTACTAACTTTAGCCTGATAGCACTGAAAGTGTACGTACCCCCCTCCCTGCAAATCGCTGTCCAAAGCCACACCTCCTGAACGCATATACACACACAGACCAGATGACCAGAGACAACATTACTACAATACATTATGGCCTGGTTTCACAGACAGGGCTTAGACTAAGCCAGGATT
>NW_015569876.1:0-218 GCF_001515605.1 Sinocyclocheilus anshuiensis | reverse complement strand
AGAATGTTCAAAAGAACAGCATTTATTTGAAATAGAGTTTTTTTGTGACAACTCTCATTTGTGATCAATTTCATTCACCCTTGTCGAGTATATGTATTAATTTATAAAAAAAAAAAACGTAATGACCTCAAACTTTTCTTGGGTAATTTGTGTGTGTGTGTGAATATATATTAGAATTCTCCTTATAGTTAAAGGATGTGGTCCGTATCTCTCAAATT
>NW_015569875.1:0-218 GCF_001515605.1 Sinocyclocheilus anshuiensis | reverse complement strand
AGACGCGACGAATACGTACAAAAACACTGCGACTCACAAGAAAAACACGAAAACACCTTTGTCGGGAGAGAGAGAAGCCACAGCGTGTGAACGCGCTGCCATCTTGAGGGAGTAGTTATGACCAAAGTTATGGGTTTGACATGGGCTGAAAAAGTGGGCCCAAAATGGGATTATCCGCGGGTTCCATAATGGCCCAATGTCAATTGCCCACATGGATT
>NW_015569874.1:0-218 GCF_001515605.1 Sinocyclocheilus anshuiensis | reverse complement strand
AGAAAGGAAAACTTGAAATCGCATCATATGACCCCTTTAATTAAGAATCACCCACTTAGACATGACAGAGGGAATGAGGGAATGGAGTCCAACCACACTTTTTGCTTTGTTTAATGTCAGGCCTACCTGAAAGAGACACTTAAAACACTCATCCAAACAATACTGAAAAACTAGCAGCAATGTACCGTATTGACCCGAATATAAGACAATGTTTTTTT
>NW_015569873.1:0-218 GCF_001515605.1 Sinocyclocheilus anshuiensis | reverse complement strand
TGGCGCAGGTGTCGCTCATTATCAATTACTCCACCGGCCTCACTCTGCTCCCACGGCTCTCGGCCCTGCCCCACTCGTCACAGTCCTTTTTTAGGCCATGTTTGAAAAATGTAGTTTTTAAATTAAATCTAAAAAAAAAAAGCCAAAACATTTGATGCATTATTTAATTATTTTACCATTAATAATTAACTTAATTTGTAGTTAACTAGTTAAGTATT
>NW_015569872.1:0-218 GCF_001515605.1 Sinocyclocheilus anshuiensis | reverse complement strand
GCGCTTCCTAGTATCCTGTTTCCTAGTCTTGTTCCTTGCCTTGTTTTGACCCTAGCCTGTTTAACTCGCCTCTGATCATTTGCTGCTTGCCTTTATCTATTGCCTGTGTTTGATTATTCTCTTGCCTTGCCCTCTGGACACCGTTTGCTGGTGTATTACCTTTACCTTTGTCTGACTACGCTCTTTGTTTGAATAAAAGACTGCAATTGGATCTGACC
>NW_015569871.1:0-218 GCF_001515605.1 Sinocyclocheilus anshuiensis | reverse complement strand
TCTAAAACTTAACATTCTTAGTATAAACCTGCCTAACATTGAAAATTGTATCTTTAAATGTGCCTATACAGTGTTTTATTAACAACATTGCTTGCTGAGTGTATGTATGCTAGCTGTGTTTAACTGTGTGAGCATTAAAGACCTTAATAAATTGAAAACAGTTCTGATAACATTTGAAAACAGTATTGATGAACTGTACTGAACATACAGTGCATATT
>NW_015569870.1:0-218 GCF_001515605.1 Sinocyclocheilus anshuiensis | reverse complement strand
TATATGTTAACATCTCAAAAAAATGCGTTTTAGGGTTTCATGACCTTTTAACTATTGCTTAGTGATGCTGATTACTAAACAGGTTCTTCAGAGAAGATCCCTTTTCCTGAATTGATCAAACTGGTACACAAGTATGAATGATTCATTATATTAATTCGAATGAAGTCTCCCAGCTTCCACATAAACCCACTGCCATTTATAGACACTGAAGTGAAGGC
>NW_015569869.1:0-218 GCF_001515605.1 Sinocyclocheilus anshuiensis | reverse complement strand
TTCCACGACATTCTAATTTATTGAGATGCACCTGTATATATTTACGAAAAGAAAACAAATCTTGTGGAGGAATAAAATGAACAGAAATTTTCAAATTACTCAAAACGCATGAAGCAAAAACACAAAGTTCAACAATGATGAAAATCAAAGCACTTGTGCTTGAGAATGTGCAAATGTAGGATTAAACTATATCTGACCGTATGAATGTGTACAATCCA
>NW_015569868.1:0-218 GCF_001515605.1 Sinocyclocheilus anshuiensis | reverse complement strand
TCATGAAAAAAAAAATCTAACTAAAATCAGAACTGAAAACAAACAAAAAAAAACTCCCAATAAATGTCTAAACAGCGATGCTATCAGAACATTTATTGTGATCATATCTTGCATCATTTACATCTATTTTAGCAGTTGATGTTGATTTGATAGGAGTTGTTACTTATTAGCTCACCAAAGCACATCAACTTGTCACTGGGGTTCCTCAGGGATCAGTT
>NW_015569867.1:0-218 GCF_001515605.1 Sinocyclocheilus anshuiensis | reverse complement strand
CTCCCTCTTATCGAGATTTTTGTAGTCGCTGTCGCATTTGTCATATTGCTCTTTGTGTTCAGACACCAATGAGACCAGCAGCTGGTCGGCCAGTTTTTAACGCGGCATGTCAAACCAAAAAAACGAGCCCGAAGCGTTTAAGAAATGACGCTTTTACGCCTGGCGTTTTTGGCGTGTGCACACTCACATTGGCGCCCTTTGTTTAGTCACGAGGCGTT
>NW_015569866.1:0-218 GCF_001515605.1 Sinocyclocheilus anshuiensis | reverse complement strand
TATAACATTAAACAAATGTTATCTGAGTTTTATATGAAATTTACATAAATAAATAAAAAATTACTTGCAAGAAATATTAAACCATTACACTCCTAATATAGGTCAATTTCTCTCATTTTAATCTATTGTTGTTTCTCTTTAAAGGAATGCGCTATAAGCTCATCCCATTCATCTTCATCCAAACTACTTCAGTCTACCCTGTAATTCAGCTGAACGTT
>NW_015569865.1:0-218 GCF_001515605.1 Sinocyclocheilus anshuiensis | reverse complement strand
CAAGTCCAAACATTGACAAAGTTGAGGAGAAAATCCAGAGAGGAAATTATGTCTATAGACAGGAAGTACGTAAAACACATCAGACTATAGAAAGGCCTTCACGAGTACAAGTTCCAGGATAGAATACTTTAATGCTCACCACATAGAAAAGAGGGCTCCAGCTAGTTATTTATCAGAGCAGACTAATGCCACATAGCTAAGCTAAAGCTAATTACGTT
>NW_015569864.1:0-218 GCF_001515605.1 Sinocyclocheilus anshuiensis | reverse complement strand
TTTTTGTCGTTTTCACAGATTTGTGTGAATGGGGATCAATTTGACAACATTGTCATCTGTTTTTAGTACATCGTTTTCATGCTAACATTTATCTCTCAATATCAGCAGAGGAGGAGTAAACAACCATACAAACAGCATTATCAGCTTCACTAGTAACCAGACAGACTTTATTTCTGTCAGACATCTACAGAATTCTTATTGAGAATTAACAGAGCTTT
>NW_015569863.1:0-217 GCF_001515605.1 Sinocyclocheilus anshuiensis | reverse complement strand
GATAAAAGCGTCTGCAAAATGACTAAATGTAAATGTAAATATAGCATACTACTGTTTGGAATTTTTGTTATTGTGTAGTACGGACTGTGATTTGTTTTTGTTTTTTTTTAGTTTAAGGGGGCATAGATGAGTGCACTACATCTGTATTGTGTAACATTGCCTAGACTAGAGAACGGATATACAGGTGCATCTCAATAAATTAGAATGTCGTGGAAAA
>NW_015569862.1:0-218 GCF_001515605.1 Sinocyclocheilus anshuiensis | reverse complement strand
TTGAATGTCACTAAGACAAATTCTGTAACAGCGTTCATAAATGAACATAAACGTACAAATCTTTGTAACGGCAATTTGATCATTTTCTTCGTATAATAAAAGGTAAATAAAAGTTTTAATCACCTCTCACCGACTTCAATTTTTGAATTTTGCACACGCCTTTATCCAAATTGCAAATGAGGAAGTGTTGAGGACTAAGTGTTGTGATAGTCTAACGC
>NW_015569861.1:0-218 GCF_001515605.1 Sinocyclocheilus anshuiensis | reverse complement strand
TGTCAAAATCCACCACCACCAAACAGTCACCCAGCAGAAGAGTTGGGGTTGAAGAGGACACTGATAAGGTAAATTATTTTAGTGGTCATATATCACGGAGTTGCATGCAAGTTGGATAAATAGTTTAATTTGTTTGTGCCATTATATATTTGTATATTCAGGTGCAACAGCCTAGCATTGTGAGAGACCTTCATACAGCTTGGTACTGGGTAAACAAT
>NW_015569860.1:0-218 GCF_001515605.1 Sinocyclocheilus anshuiensis | reverse complement strand
CGAGGACATTTCCTGTTGAGGTCAGACATTTGCGAGTAAAAACATGAACACAATGGAGAGCTGTTTTAT
Organism: Sinocyclocheilus anshuiensis; assembly: GCF_001515605.1. Taxonomy (NCBI): domain Eukaryota; kingdom Metazoa; phylum Chordata; class Actinopteri; order Cypriniformes; family Cyprinidae; genus Sinocyclocheilus; species Sinocyclocheilus anshuiensis. Next base: position 149 of record NW_015569860.1, on the reverse strand, counting down.
AGTAGAAATTGTAGTAGAAGTTGATATTGAAAGTGACACTGAGACTGTTTTTTTTTCATGTTTACTAAAGCTGTTAAAGCAGCTTTACAGTGTGTGTGTGTGTGTGTGTTTATAGCGTATCTATTGATGAATATGAGCATTGTATGTAC
>NW_015569859.1:0-218 GCF_001515605.1 Sinocyclocheilus anshuiensis | reverse complement strand
ACCTTGGCCTATGAAGCACAAGGTGTGCCCTGCCCGCTCAGGCTGTGTGCTCACTCCACTAGGGGTGTCGCATCCTCCTGGGCGCTGGCTCGTGGTGCCTCGCTAGCAGACATTTGTAGGGCTGCGGGCCGGAGCGACCCCTAACATGTTCGCTAGGTTCTATAGCCTACGTGTCGAGCCGGTTTCCTCCTGTGTTCTCACCTCAAACGGGTAGTGGC
>NW_015569858.1:0-218 GCF_001515605.1 Sinocyclocheilus anshuiensis | reverse complement strand
TATATATATACAGTATATATTATACACACACACACAGAAAAACAGGTAGATAGAATAGAAAAAATAGAAAGCTAGTGTTTTTTTTTACATAAAAAAAGAGAAGATAAATATAGATAAAGTAGAAAGTGCTAGAGTTAGAGGGTCAAATAAAGGTTGAACAAATGTGTTTTTAGGCGTTTCTTGAAGATGGCTAAGGACTCAGCTGCTCGGATTGAGTT
>NW_015569857.1:0-218 GCF_001515605.1 Sinocyclocheilus anshuiensis | reverse complement strand
AGATGCGCATGAAAATCACATTCGATTATTTGCACAGCCCTACTTTTGACCAGTAGTGCTATTTTTACTTCACTTATATATTAATATTTATTACTATATTTTTCCCCCTTATTTTTAGTTAAAAAAAAATGAATAAAAGGGCCAATAGATAAAAAAATAAAAAAATAGAACTGACTTAAAGCAGTTCCTGTGGTACAGTTTCCCATCTACTAGGTGGC
>NW_015569856.1:0-218 GCF_001515605.1 Sinocyclocheilus anshuiensis | reverse complement strand
CCTACCTCCTATTAATGTTATGCCTATTGCCAGTCACATTTCACCGCAGATCATTACCAGTGCAGGACTGAACATTTTTCATCCACATGGTCTATGGCAGGGATTCCTAAACTTTTTTTAGTCAGCCGAACCCCTTTGACCTAAAATATTTAGTTAAAAATATATCCCCTGAGGTTTTAAGTAAATATTTCAATAATTCAGCATCACACATGGATTTT
>NW_015569855.1:0-218 GCF_001515605.1 Sinocyclocheilus anshuiensis | reverse complement strand
AGGTCTCATTTGATAGCCAAATTGTTTACTACCACTAGGTATTTGTTCTGGATGAATAAAAGGGAAGTAGCAAAATCAGTATAACCGGTATATTTACCAGTGGTATGAATCATTTAAATATGTCACATAATTAAACAGAAATACACAATTTCATAATTACCATCATCAAATTACCAATATTAATTGTTTTAATTGCAAAGCATGAATGCAGACCTAAG
>NW_015569854.1:0-218 GCF_001515605.1 Sinocyclocheilus anshuiensis | reverse complement strand
TGAGATTGGTAGTCGAATCAGGCTCCTCCTATCGAAGCATTGAATATTTGACTATCAACCTTAACTTTTTGTTTTGTGGGTGTTTGTGTATGTTGTTACATTGTGTGGGAGTAAAATATTTATACTCCCATGCCTCAATCCTGTTTTCAGATACTGCTCAGACTTTATTTTGTACTTGGAACTGCTCAGGTTCACAGTAGGTTAGATAGTCTGTTGTT
>NW_015569853.1:0-218 GCF_001515605.1 Sinocyclocheilus anshuiensis | reverse complement strand
GTGCCCATACTGTCCTGGCCCATCTCCTCCAGATCTTGGAAACAATACACTCATCACCCGGCAAGCAACTGTTTATGGAATATTTTTCAAAAACAGTTTAAAGGTAAAATGACGTCTGTAATGGTTAATGAGCAACTTTATTTTCTTACTAAAACTCACCTTGAATTGATTTATTTTTTTTATCTAGGTGTTTCTGTCTTTGCCAAGGAGTGTCCTGT
>NW_015569852.1:0-218 GCF_001515605.1 Sinocyclocheilus anshuiensis | reverse complement strand
GAATAGTTTTGATTGTTTTTGGTCAGGCATTAGGCTGTCCCTGTGGCGTGACGCAGTAACGTCAGGTCCTTTTCCCACAGCGCAGGAAATTGAAAGTAAAAGTCACTACGGATCCACTGCAATTCATCTATATTTACTTTGTAAATCCGACATAAACCGTCTTAAAAATGTTAATCGCGTCGGGGGATGTCGTTCCTTCTTTTAAAGGCTTTACTCTG
>NW_015569851.1:0-218 GCF_001515605.1 Sinocyclocheilus anshuiensis | reverse complement strand
GGGCAGAAATGTTGAGCGGTTGCCATATGCAACGCGACTGAATCAACAAGATGATTGAGAGGCGGCTTCACATTGCTGTGAGGATCCAGAGAAGCACAAATACATGAGTTTTGGACCCTGTGTTAATGAGTCTGAGAGAGAGTTTTTATGCCCTCCTCTCATTTTCATCACTTTTTCACGGGTCAAGTATGTTCATGTAAAGGTTTTCACAGGGCAAT
>NW_015569850.1:0-218 GCF_001515605.1 Sinocyclocheilus anshuiensis | reverse complement strand
TTTTTATTCATCTTTGTTAACATTAATGAAAATACAAGTGTTCATTGTTAGTTCATGTCAGCTCAGATCCATTAAATATTAACAGACACTAAAATAATTTTTGATTTTAATAATGCATGATTACAACTTGATCTCTTTGTTACCTAACCATAAAGTAACAGTGTGAATGAACACTTTTGGAAGTTAAAATGCTGAAAGAAGTCAATCTGAACTATAAT
>NW_015569849.1:0-218 GCF_001515605.1 Sinocyclocheilus anshuiensis | reverse complement strand
GCTTTTTCTTCTTACCACAGTCCAGCTTGGAGCAGGGATCGTTTGTCATTATTTCTTCATCACTTTTAATCAAAACTACAAACTTGCCTTTGAAATATGGAAATTTCTTACACTTGCCCTTATAAATGTACAGATCTGGACTGTCTTCGGGAGCAGCACTGACGTCATAGTCTTCATCTTGTTCTTTCTGTGCATTCTGGCTGTCGTGAGCGTCTCTT
>NW_015569848.1:0-218 GCF_001515605.1 Sinocyclocheilus anshuiensis | reverse complement strand
TTACCCAGCATTGGGCTGTATTTAACCCAGCATTTTTAAGAGTGTATCATTAATTTCAGATAGACCCTCGACAACACATGAAATGACACTGACTGTGGCTGGCTTGTTTACATATTGCTCCGACGACGTATATATAACCCGAAATATACTTCGCTCATACGTGTTTTGTTGCATCTCGCGTCGCGCGCAGTCCGATTTTCCTAAATGCGCGAACAGCG
>NW_015569847.1:0-218 GCF_001515605.1 Sinocyclocheilus anshuiensis | reverse complement strand
ATTCCCTAAATCTTTTCACAATATTATGTATGGTAGTTGGTGAAATACCTACATTTTTTGTGATTTTGCATTGAGAAATGCTTGTTTGACACTTCTCTCGTGAAATTTGGCACTAAGTGATGAGCCATGATCCAGCTTTACTTGCAAAGACTGAGATGCTCCTTGTATACCCAAACATGACACCCTCACCTATTACCAATTCACCTGCTTACTGTGAA
>NW_015569846.1:0-218 GCF_001515605.1 Sinocyclocheilus anshuiensis | reverse complement strand
CTTTATCACAACCCTGCTAAAAGTGCCAGTACGTGCACTCATTGGTGCCCCTTCAGCTCGTGGTGCCCTAGGCGACAACCTAGCTCGCCTATGCCTAGAAACGGCCCTGCTGCAAAGACACCCAGTGTTCGAACTATACCGTGGACTTTGGGGGAGCCCATGACACCTCACATCACACCTTGATGCTCATGAAAAGAATAGCATGTATAGTTATCTTT
>NW_015569845.1:0-216 GCF_001515605.1 Sinocyclocheilus anshuiensis | reverse complement strand
TATATATATATATATATATATTATTAACATATGTACATATACCAAATTTTATATGGGGATTTTTACAAATATCAAATTAAATGTCATTTTCATCTACCTAGAGAATGTTTGTAAAAATTATATAGTGCCTTACAGGTAATATATATGGCAATTTTACTCTTGATATATGTCATATATTTTATCTATCTATCTATCTATCTATCTATCTATCTATCT
>NW_015569844.1:0-218 GCF_001515605.1 Sinocyclocheilus anshuiensis | reverse complement strand
ATTTTAACATCGGCCTAAATATAGGCTACAGTATGTTCAGTGAAAAGGGCTTGATAAGTCAGTCTCTCCTCAACTTATACTTTTATGAGCTCTGAAATTCACCAACAATTGGTTTTTGTGGTAATTTAGCTTAAGATTTTATACGTAGGAGTCTTCGCTTAAGAGCAATTCAAGACCAATCTGAGAGCAACTCTAAGCGAGGAAAAGACAAAAACTTT
>NW_015569843.1:0-218 GCF_001515605.1 Sinocyclocheilus anshuiensis | reverse complement strand
TAGCGAATCATCTTTGAGGCCTAACACAAGCTGTTCCTTCAATACTACATCAGCATCAGGAACTCAAGACGGCTCTCGGCTCTGGATGATACTCAACTTCTCCTGCAAGTCATAAGCATAAAAACGGATGGTTTCTCCAGGCATTTGTTTGCGGTCATAAAACTCTTTGTCTACTGCCAATGGGAAGTTTGTCCCCATAAGTCTGATCCAAAGCATCA
>NW_015569842.1:0-218 GCF_001515605.1 Sinocyclocheilus anshuiensis | reverse complement strand
TTTAACTGTTGTTTGTCTGTCATTGTTTACACTTGTTTGAGTCTTAAACACAATTGCTCTGTTTCTTTTGGTTTCCTTTGAGACTCTTCTTTCTTGAGGTGACTCGTAAGAATGAAGAGCATGTAAAGACGTGATGGGATTGCACATGATTTCTGCCTCTGTTGACATGAAATTGACGAAGTCTTGAAAATTTGGAAACTCTTTGCCATCCATGAGGG
>NW_015569841.1:0-218 GCF_001515605.1 Sinocyclocheilus anshuiensis | reverse complement strand
TATTAAATATGATTAAAACTTTGCAACTTTGTGATGTGTGGAGGAATTTTCATTGTAACGAAAGGCAATATACATGGGCTCATGTGAAAGAAAATTGTATCTCTTTGGCAAGACTGGATCTGTTTTATTGTTTTAAATATCAGAAACAATGTTTTAAATCTTGTTATATTTGTCCTGTTGGTTTCTCTGATCACTCAATGGTAGTAGCATGTGTTTTT
>NW_015569840.1:0-218 GCF_001515605.1 Sinocyclocheilus anshuiensis | reverse complement strand
CAAAATAAATATACACAGTACACATACATATATTATGTAAACAAAGCGTTTATTTAGGATGCGATTAATCGCGTTTAATCATTTGACAGCACTGTACTTAAAGTGCTCTTTTTTCGCGCACTCATTTTGAACTTAATTTACTAAAAATGATTCTTTAGTACTTCTTAAGTTCGACTAAGTGTACTCAACTGTGCTATTTTGGGACACCATGAATATGA
>NW_015569839.1:0-218 GCF_001515605.1 Sinocyclocheilus anshuiensis | reverse complement strand
CCCACCAGCCTTAAGGCAGTCGCCAGTATACCCACTATGTGAGTCAAACCAACTCATTATACACACATTTTGTTTTTTTACTATGTTGGAAACCTTTATTTATGCTAATAAAGCTTTTTTAAAGAATTTAACATTTTTATATCAAGGACTTTTACATTGTTACAAAATATTTATTTCTACTGTTGTTCTTTTGAACTTTCTATTCATCAAAGAATCCT
>NW_015569838.1:0-218 GCF_001515605.1 Sinocyclocheilus anshuiensis | reverse complement strand
AAGGAACACTCAGGTTAATAGACTGTACTGATATACTGGTGAGTTGAGGAATAATATAGATTTTTTCACAAGTGACATTTTTCATCATGGACCTATTTTTTTTTTTACAACAGAAATGCATGGCATGTTCTTTGCACAAAACTTAAGATTTTGTTATACACAGTTTAAATGGCTGATGTTCAGTAAAACACTGATGACATATGCAGTGAGCAAATAAA
>NW_015569837.1:0-218 GCF_001515605.1 Sinocyclocheilus anshuiensis | reverse complement strand
TATAAAGTCAGTAATCATAACTTCAGTCAGTTAAAACATCATAATTATGATCTGAAAAGTTTACAATTAAGTTTTGCAACTAAGCACCAAAATACAGTAACAGGCAGTGATCTGCATACCAGGATTTAAGTCTTGAAGATATAAAGTAAATAAATCAGTTGTCATCAGCTGATGAAACCATAATCCACTTACTATACATAATCCATTGCGATTTATTT
>NW_015569836.1:0-218 GCF_001515605.1 Sinocyclocheilus anshuiensis | reverse complement strand
TTTTTCAGATAAAATAATTGCACAGACCTCTTAAACCGTGCGAGTTGACCATCCATTCCTGAAGAAAAGCCCTAATCGCTGTAATTTCTTGCGAGATTTTATGTGAGAAAACGTATTTTCTCTGATGTTCGGGACTGCCTCTTAACTGAATGTTTTGTAGTTTGTGCACCTCGTCAGCGCTGTGTTGTGTAGTATGCGCGCAGCTATGACAAGATGAT
>NW_015569835.1:0-217 GCF_001515605.1 Sinocyclocheilus anshuiensis | reverse complement strand
GTGTGTGTGTGTGTGTGTGTGTGTATAAGTGTGTGTGTACGCATGTGTGTGTTAGTGGATGTGTTGGTTTTGAACTGTTGATGTTTTAGAGTTTCACCCTGTCATTGCCGTGTACTTTTTTTTCTGCATTGTGTCAGATTTGTAGACTGTACACACAAAAATTCTGAGAATTTTTGTGTTTTTGTCGATTTCCCATTAATTTCCTATGGTCGGTCAT
>NW_015569834.1:0-218 GCF_001515605.1 Sinocyclocheilus anshuiensis | reverse complement strand
AACCTTAACGATACCCATCCCTACTACATGCTAACATGAAATTCTACTGGAATCAATAGTTGTGTCCCAAATCGGTATGAAAACTATTTTAGTTTTTTATCAATATTCCGAGTTAGTTTTTATTTTTTAAGCCTATATATTTTTTGTTTTCTTTTTAATTTTAATTAAAATTGTAGTAATTTAATTGTGTTTTTGCCATTTGTATTAGTTTTAGATTT
>NW_015569833.1:0-218 GCF_001515605.1 Sinocyclocheilus anshuiensis | reverse complement strand
TTGTTTTCACTTCATTGCATTGTTATAATTCGTAAAAACAACTGGACAACTGGCGACTGACACTTACATATACTCGCCAACGCCGATATTTACTCGCATTTGGCGTTTGGCGAGTGTTAATTTTAGGCCCTGGCGCCACCCAATGGGTTGGAGAATAAATGCTAACTGCCATTCACAAGTTTTTGTTTTTTTTAAGAATAAACTATTATTTGCCAAAT
>NW_015569832.1:0-218 GCF_001515605.1 Sinocyclocheilus anshuiensis | reverse complement strand
CACGACTGACGTAACGTCGAACGTGACTGACTGAAAGGGAACTTAGAGCTGTTATCTTGGTATCTAGGATGTTGCAATAATTGGGTGCTAATAATTGTGGCCAACATGGCCACAACATGGCCCTCCCACTTTCAGTTGTTTTACTTGAATTACATGATAGAATTTTGTGATTTTTTTTTAAATGAAAGATCAAAAGGATAAACAATGCAGATTTATTT
>NW_015569831.1:0-218 GCF_001515605.1 Sinocyclocheilus anshuiensis | reverse complement strand
TGTTTTAGGCTTCTCCTAATTTTTATATTTTAGACATCCATCAATGTGTGATGGAAAAAAAATTGCCGCGCTGATGGAAACAACACGAGACCGTGCTGCCAGAGCTCTGTTTAGTAGCTGAACAATTCAAGCGCACGCAATAGGCTAAAGCTTGCCGCAAAGCACCGGCAAACGTAATTACCATGAATATGTCAGGGGGAAATAGTAAGGAGATATTT
>NW_015569830.1:0-218 GCF_001515605.1 Sinocyclocheilus anshuiensis | reverse complement strand
ACACTAAAGAAGACGGTTTCCAAAATGCATTATTATTATTATTATTATTATACTTTCTTTGACCATTTTAATGTGCATGTGTGGCAAGCCACAATTATTTCATTTTTATTTTATTTATTTATTTATTTTGAACCAGAAAAGGTGACTTGGACTTTTTCTATTTATTTCTCACACCTTCTCCAGAATCTATTTCTTCATGGCTGTTTTAATTATTTGTG
>NW_015569829.1:0-218 GCF_001515605.1 Sinocyclocheilus anshuiensis | reverse complement strand
TGCTGTCTGTAGGGTCAGAAAGCTCTCTGATTTCTTTAAAAATATCTTTGCTTGTGTTCCTAAGAGGAATGAACGTCTTACGGGTGTGAAACCCCACAAGGGTGACTAATTAATGACATAATTAACATTTTGGGTAAGCTATCTCTTTAAGGGCAGCTTTAACTTAACTTTTGAACCTAGCTTTAAACAGGTGTGTATTACACAATTTTAATGGACTT
>NW_015569828.1:0-218 GCF_001515605.1 Sinocyclocheilus anshuiensis | reverse complement strand
TTATACATTTATATATTCATATTCTTATATTTTATATTATATAAAAATATATTGAATATATACAGATGCATCTAAAAAAAATTTGAATATCATGAAAAAGTTAATTTTTTTGGAACTTATTTCAAAAAGTTTGAATAAGTACTTTTGTACTTTCATATTATATTCTAGATTATTTACATGTAAAGTAAAACATTTCAAAAGTTTTTTGTTTTAATTTT
>NW_015569827.1:0-218 GCF_001515605.1 Sinocyclocheilus anshuiensis | reverse complement strand
CAGGTTTGGAACAACTTGAGGATGAGTAAATCATGACGATTTTCAGTTTTTTGAACTATGCCCGTAACATTTTAGATGAAATAATGCAAAATAGTTCAAAGACCAGTAAAATATACGTTGAATTTGTTACATTTCAGTTCACTCACTTGCATGTAAGTATTCCAGATGGTTTAATTTCTAAAATAGTCACTAGTTTTAAACTGTCTCACCTGCTTCAT
>NW_015569826.1:0-218 GCF_001515605.1 Sinocyclocheilus anshuiensis | reverse complement strand
ATATTATGATTAAGAATAAATTATATTATGTTACATGTATATTATTTTAAGACTATGCACATCATTGTTGTTGCACGTGCATCACTGCCTGTATATTATTTGTTATAATGCATCATAACAAACAACATATTGAGATAAAAATCACAATTAATTAGTTGTTTGCAGTTGCTGTCAATTATTTTAATGGATTTGCAGAGTCATACATTTTAATTTTACTA
>NW_015569825.1:0-218 GCF_001515605.1 Sinocyclocheilus anshuiensis | reverse complement strand
ACACAGATTGACTTGCTTGCCTCATTGCTTTTAAAAAGCCCTGTTAAAAACAGAGTTTTCCCCCTCAGTGCAGACCAGAACCAGGTCCAGACAATGAAACCGATGAGTCAGAGAGGTGTTCTCAGTGGAGCTCTCTGTAGAGTCAGTTGGAGCGCAATTGGGCTGCAGGAATTCCTGATGGGTTTTGCAGCTGCTGAGATAATGTTTGTTTGCATTTT
>NW_015569824.1:0-218 GCF_001515605.1 Sinocyclocheilus anshuiensis | reverse complement strand
CAGTACACCGCCCCCTAGAGGAACATGTTGCATTTGTTAAGACTGCGTTTGACATTCAAACATTTAATAAATTAATTTACAATGCATACAGTTTTCCATCTCAACTTCAAAAGCTGTGTCTTGTTACATGGGCCTAAAAGAGCATTTCCATTCAGGTTTTACTCTCATTTGTCATTCAGGATACATGCTATTGAATTAAATTCAAATCTGCTAATAAA
>NW_015569823.1:0-218 GCF_001515605.1 Sinocyclocheilus anshuiensis | reverse complement strand
TTAGAAAATATTACAGATCCCAGTCTGAACACTGTGTGAATGCTAAAATAAATGTATTAATAGAGCTGTTGTAATTGTTATTATTATCATTATTATTGTCTTTTTTAATTTTATTTTACAGAACAACAGTAAAAATTGCAATAATAACATTTATTAATGTTGATGAAGTTCTTGCTTTTACTCAGCTTTTATTTTGGCAGAAAACCCCAGGAAGACCT
>NW_015569822.1:0-218 GCF_001515605.1 Sinocyclocheilus anshuiensis | reverse complement strand
AACAATGCATTTCTTTCCTGTTACATGCATGAGATCATGTACGGACGTATCTTCGACTATTAACATTTTTTATGTCTCGGGGGTAGATTTTTATTAAAAAAAATTCTCTGTTTAAATAAGGGTCACATTAAAAGTAGAAAAGTATATGTATAGGCTTTTGTTTTATGTTTGAGCCAGACGTTCATTCTTAAAATATGAGAATATATAATGAAAATATT
>NW_015569821.1:0-217 GCF_001515605.1 Sinocyclocheilus anshuiensis | reverse complement strand
GCCTCTATATAATGCAGCTGCATAGAGAAAAAATGAAATATATTATATATAAACACATTACTGCGTGAAAGTTTGTGGTTAAGATTTTTTAAATGAAATAAATGCTTACCAAGGCTGCAATTATTTGAAAATCAAAAATATAATAAAAATTTAAATTTAAAATAACTGTTTTCTACTGTCTTCAGTGTCACATGATCCTTCAGAAATCATTCTAATA
>NW_015569820.1:0-218 GCF_001515605.1 Sinocyclocheilus anshuiensis | reverse complement strand
CATTTGGAGTTTCACTACTGAAGTCCTCTGTTCATTTTTTTCATCGTGCTGGAGATGTCTGTTTAAATCGGTTGTTTACACATTTCTAAGAGTACTTTTAATACTTAAAATTTTTTATAATAACTTTTAATAATACAATTTTAATACTTGATTCTACTGGACTCTAAACATTACATTTATTTAATGTGAAAACCCAACTGTTGGGGTTAATTGAAACA
>NW_015569819.1:0-218 GCF_001515605.1 Sinocyclocheilus anshuiensis | reverse complement strand
TAAAGTATCTTTTCATTTTTTAAATAATTTCAAATGTCAGTATTCGACGTTTTTTGTTTAAAATATCAAAATATTTTCTATGCATTTGTAACTGCAGGTTAAAGCATCCCATGTCCCTCTGAGCTGCATTAATCAGTGTGACATCTAAATGCCACTTCAGATGCAGCTTCTTGCCTCTGCATTGCAAAGATTAATTTCGTTGATATTTATACCATTTG
>NW_015569818.1:0-218 GCF_001515605.1 Sinocyclocheilus anshuiensis | reverse complement strand
TAGCAGTACATCACCTGCTCACAAAATATTAATCCATGAGTAATGAACAACTCAATGAACCTCTTATGGAGTGAAAATCTGTTTTTGAATGACAAATCCATCAAGGCATTTTCATTTTAAACCATCCTTTCTGGACAAAATATGAGTACTTGAGTACATGAGTGCTTGATCTGTGCATATTTCTCTCCTGATTCAAATGAGACGACTCTTTTTTTTTT
>NW_015569817.1:0-218 GCF_001515605.1 Sinocyclocheilus anshuiensis | reverse complement strand
TATGGACTAGTGACTGTGAATATTAATGATAGTACTACTAATAATGCAATTATTAAAACATTATTTTATAAGGAATATTTACCAGAAAACATTTTTACGAGAATTTTTTTTAGCAGAAAATGTAAATACACAACACAGTATTTCTAAAAAAAATAATAAAAAAAATAAATAAAAAAAATTACATATTTTTTAATAAAATCAATTAATTAGAGATGCTT
>NW_015569816.1:0-218 GCF_001515605.1 Sinocyclocheilus anshuiensis | reverse complement strand
ACCACCCCAAATAAAGTCATCCACATGAGATGCAAGAATCCCCATTACTTTGCAGGAATCATCCAGCCAGTAAAATACTGCTGGACCTACCTTTGACACTGTAGCTCCCAGTTGTTGCATGGTGTCTTTCACCCTATTATACCAGAATAAAGAAGCATCTGTTAGGCCATAAACACATTTTTTTAACTTCCATATAGTTTCTTTGCTCTGCGCTTCTT
>NW_015569815.1:0-217 GCF_001515605.1 Sinocyclocheilus anshuiensis | reverse complement strand
TTTTTGTAAGAATCCAAATGTCTTTACTATATCAAATAAATGCTGCTCTTTTTAACTTTCTAATTATCAAAGAATTCTGGAAAAAACTATCAGTTTCCACAAAAATATTGAGCAGTACAACTGTTTTCAACATTGATAATAATAATAAATATTTTTCGAGCAGCAAATCGGTATATACGAATGATTTCTGAAGGATCATGTGACACTGAAGACTGGA
>NW_015569814.1:0-218 GCF_001515605.1 Sinocyclocheilus anshuiensis | reverse complement strand
AATACACATTGTATCGGCCACAAAGTGCTTCGGCGGCCCACTGGGGAAAATGCCGATATGCCAGATGGCCAGTCTGCTTGTACAGGGGCATACACGATTTGTGTCGATTGCAAGGGAAGTGGCAGGTAGTGGAGAGTGCAGGTGTTGATTGCAAGTGACAATGTAATTTTTTTAAATTTTTTCTTGTCTTCACCACCTGACTACTGTTGTAAAATGTT
>NW_015569813.1:0-218 GCF_001515605.1 Sinocyclocheilus anshuiensis | reverse complement strand
TCAGTCTTTTGGTTTACTTTGCTGGATATAGCAAATAATGACAAACTTAACATATTAAACCAGATAAAGGGTGTATGCTTAATTTCATGATGAGTGTGTGATTAATCGTGATTAATCACCTCAAAAAGGGTGTGATTAATCCGATTTAAACATTTAACAGCCCTAATAAAAATCCTAAATCTAAACATAACCACTTTTCAAAAAAATATGTTTTTTTT
>NW_015569812.1:0-218 GCF_001515605.1 Sinocyclocheilus anshuiensis | reverse complement strand
TATCAGAAGTTCTCTATCTATATTGTATCTCAATAACTATGTAGTTGTCTCCCACTTGGAGCGAATGGAGGTTTTATTCATCTGTTTGTTCATTATTTTCTAGGGACAAAACTGCTTTATGAACATGCTTTATGAAGAAACTATTTTAGGAAAATTCTGTTATATGTTACAGTTTTTTTTTATTGCTTTGGCACAATTTTCACAAGCAATTGGTCGAT
>NW_015569811.1:0-218 GCF_001515605.1 Sinocyclocheilus anshuiensis | reverse complement strand
AATAATTCAAAGTCTTCAATAAAACTCTTCAAATAATTAAAAACACACTCTTTCATTATGCAATCAGTAAAGATGCATTTCTCTCTAAAGGCGCGTCCAGAGGAGATGGCGAGTCAGGATCGACTTGCGACACTGACTTAGAAACACTTTTTAATAAATAATTCAAATAGCTCCTTACTATTTCCACCCCGACACATTCATGGTAATTCTTTTTTTTT
>NW_015569810.1:0-218 GCF_001515605.1 Sinocyclocheilus anshuiensis | reverse complement strand
TCTTCGTCTTCCTAGCTGAGGGTCATATACATTTCTTTCAAGTTCCTCTGCTAAGTCAGTCTCAATTTTAGTTTTACTCATGATTTAATTTATTTTTTATGTTTTTTTTTTTTTTTATTTATCTGTGTCAGAACTACGGCTACTCCAAAACTTTAAAGTTACAATAATCTGAGTGCCACGTTTTTTGAATATCTCGATTTGATAAAGAAGTGAATATG
>NW_015569809.1:0-218 GCF_001515605.1 Sinocyclocheilus anshuiensis | reverse complement strand
AGATATCGTCCTCCCTTTGACGACTCTGGTTCCTCCGCAATAGAAGTAGAATTTCCCTCTGGGAGGCCGCCAGGCTGTCTACTTTCTGCAGCAGCACATGCAGTGTTTCTGCAATAAAGGTGTTTTTTTTGTTTTTTTTTAAGTCAAGGATTGAAAAAAGGCTTTTATTTAATAATAACTTTTATTTTAAATATTAACAGAATAATTCACAAAAAAAA
>NW_015569808.1:0-217 GCF_001515605.1 Sinocyclocheilus anshuiensis | reverse complement strand
GGACTTTGTCCACATCACAAGTAATGTTGTCTTTTTTGATAGACAGAGAAAAAACCCTCTGGTCTGACAGATCCAGCCTCGATAACACTCTCTAGACCTTACTCTCATCCTCCACTTCTTACTTGTACTCTTGCTCCTCTCCTTCTCAGATTATTTCCATCTACCTGTGCCGCTTGTGCACTCTGAACTGACTCATATTTTGTACAGTTGGTTTGAT
>NW_015569807.1:0-217 GCF_001515605.1 Sinocyclocheilus anshuiensis | reverse complement strand
GGGCGGTAATGGTCAGAAATTCAGCGGGAGCGGGCTTAAGAAAACGGTCCCGCTGAGTGCTCTAATCTGCGCATCAACACACAAGTTTTTTTTTTTTTCACGCTACCCCATCTCCACCCCCAATTAGTGCCGTTTCGTTCTGTCTTTGACAGAACATAGAGGACAATTTTTGAAATAGTGCCATAAACAACATTTTTTTCAAATTTAATTCAAGCAC
>NW_015569806.1:0-217 GCF_001515605.1 Sinocyclocheilus anshuiensis | reverse complement strand
TGCAAAACATGCAGAGCGGGGGTATGCGAGGACTGGAATTGAGAAACGCTGGTCTAGAACAATTTTTACAAGTATAACACGATGTAGCTGGGTGCCGCGGACAGACGCCGAACGTCGCCGCCGGTGTGCCTACACTCATAGAAAGTAATGTATTTGAATTTTAAAGACGTGGCGTGGCGCGACGCGACGCTGCGCTTCTCGTCCGGTGTGCGACCGC
>NW_015569805.1:0-217 GCF_001515605.1 Sinocyclocheilus anshuiensis | reverse complement strand
GGGCTTCAGCGTGGATAACATCATGACCTCCCTCCGCGGCTCGCCTCAGAGCTCCGGCGAGCTCACCCCGTCTCTCGTGGCGCCCTCACGGACAGGTATAACTCCCACGTTGTCCCTGAACTATTCTCCCAATCAGACGTCTGCGTACAGCTCGCCCTGCAGCCAGAACTCTATCTCGACTACCTCCAACGCCACCTATCATTGCAACATGCAGGCC
>NW_015569804.1:0-217 GCF_001515605.1 Sinocyclocheilus anshuiensis | reverse complement strand
GTTGGTGCGAGCGAGTGGTCAGTCACGTGTGTGTAGGATGGCCGAGCTTAAGGAGCTTCCACTGGAACCTACGCGATCGGCAACCGGCCACTTTTTATCTTATTGCAAGCAACTCGTCTCAGTTCTGGACTTTCACAAACTGCGTTGCAATGCAATCGTTTTCCAAAATGTAATTTGTGTGAAAATATGAAGTCTGTAAACGCCCGTTAACACAGGC
>NW_015569803.1:0-217 GCF_001515605.1 Sinocyclocheilus anshuiensis | reverse complement strand
GTGTTTCACAGTCAACACGTGGCTTTTTGGTTAGGTTTAAAACAAGGAAACCCTTATGAAAATTAACCATGGTTTTACTACAGTAAAAGTGTATAACCACAGTTTTACTACAAATACCATGTAACGTAGTGTAGCAAAACCATGGTTATTTTGTGGTTACCATGGTTTAACTATAACCATGTTTTTTGGTTTTATTTGTAGTAAAACCATGGTTAAT
>NW_015569802.1:0-217 GCF_001515605.1 Sinocyclocheilus anshuiensis | reverse complement strand
AGACTCGGTGTGGAAACGATCTCTGCACTGCTGCAGACGCGCTGCGGGACCGCAGCCGTGTGCAGTGAAAGCTTTAATCCGTTAACATGAGCACGGAAAAAATACGCACCGCAAACTGAGTAATGTGAATCTGCCGTTATGTGTGTGCGCGCTGCGAGTGTGCATGAGCGCACAGTCTTCAGGAGAGCGCGCGAGCGCTGAATGGTTAAACACTGGC
>NW_015569801.1:0-217 GCF_001515605.1 Sinocyclocheilus anshuiensis | reverse complement strand
CAGTAACTTTTGATACTGTGAAATGTGGAACTGGGGATGGTGCAACGTCAGTCTCCACCTTGGAGCTAACCTCAGTAGTTCTTTGAATCTATTACAAATCAACAGAAGATATTTGAATGCAAATACACTAAAACATCTTTTACATTTTCACATTTCAGGTTCTGTTAAATGCTTCTAACCTGGGTGACATGTACACTCTTCTCAGTAGTAGAAGTTG
>NW_015569800.1:0-217 GCF_001515605.1 Sinocyclocheilus anshuiensis | reverse complement strand
GGATCTCTTTTCTCGGTATGGAGTTGGATTCGGTCGAACAGACAGGAGGAATGTGCGCGGTCGGTGCTGAACTGCTTGAATTCGTTAAAGGGCAGGACAGCAGTCCCACTGAAACTATTTCAGAAGCTCCTGGGGCATATGGCAGCTGCAGCGGCAGCTACGCCCGCTGGGTCTGCTTCATATGAGACCGCTCCAGCACTGGCTTCATGGCCGAGTC
>NW_015569799.1:0-217 GCF_001515605.1 Sinocyclocheilus anshuiensis | reverse complement strand
GTATTAAATGAAGTGTAACACTTGCCAGAAAAGAGTTTTTAATTAAAAAAGCATGATTTGTTTGCACAAAAGATTTTGGGAAAGTACCAAGAAAATTTGAAAAGCAACACACAGTACGCTTAGGAGTAATCAATTATATATATTTTGTTCTTTTTTTTTTCTTTTTGATGTATTAGTAGTAGAAACTAAACTTCAAGAAATGTATTTACTCCAACAA
>NW_015569798.1:0-217 GCF_001515605.1 Sinocyclocheilus anshuiensis | reverse complement strand
GTCGATGTTCCATGATGGAGAGATTCAGATGTAAGCTTCGGAGAAGATCCGCTCGCCGATAAATACTCTGTGTAGCACCGCGACGCCGTTCTGTGTAAGCAGCATGCGTAAAGAAGAGAGCGCACGAACACACACTAACTTTGTGCACGGTAGGGATGGGCGTATCGATCCGAAGTATCGAAAGTATCGATACTCAAACAAAAAATATCGATACTAA
>NW_015569797.1:0-217 GCF_001515605.1 Sinocyclocheilus anshuiensis | reverse complement strand
CGACAGGGACAGCCCGAAGGGCAGGACCTTGTACTGATATGCCTGACCCTCGAACACGAACCGCAGGAATGGCCTGTGCCACGGGAAGATCGAGACATGAAAGTACGCGTCCTTCAGTTAGATCGCTGCAAACCAATCTTGGGGACGAATGCACTCGAAAATGCGTTTCTGCGTCAACATCTTGAACGGCAGCTTGTGAAGCGCACGGTTCAAAACT
>NW_015569796.1:0-217 GCF_001515605.1 Sinocyclocheilus anshuiensis | reverse complement strand
GGGAGCCATGGTGGAGCAGGCAGTTTGGGTCGCCATGGCGGAGCAGGCAGTTCAAGTCGCCATGGCGGATCATGGACCTCGGGAGGCCACGGCAGATCAGGGGCCTCGGGGAGGCCATGGTGGATCCTTCGTGGCCTTGGTTGGCTCGGCCACGGGTATATGGCCCCCTCCCCTCTGGAGGAGCGGGCTCTGGTGGGCGCTCTGGAGGAGCGGGCAC
>NW_015569795.1:0-217 GCF_001515605.1 Sinocyclocheilus anshuiensis | reverse complement strand
GTGGATTTTGAATCTTCAGATTCGATTCCCCTCTCAAAAGAGTTACATTTCCTTACATAATGGTGGAGAAGAACAGCGGGCAGATTTGACTTAAAATTAATAACACCAAGACATTGTGGTGAATCTTTTCTATTTTTATCCGGAGAATAGATTAGAGACACAGAAACAGAGTTTGTTGTGTTACTGTATACTTTATTGTGGCATGCCAGCATGTTGA
>NW_015569794.1:0-217 GCF_001515605.1 Sinocyclocheilus anshuiensis | reverse complement strand
GCATTTATAAAATCGATGCATAAATTAGGGGGGAAATGTACAAATGTTTTCAAAGTACTAATGTACAAACACAACTGCATGTAAACGACTCACCTAATTATTTCTCTTTATTTGAGTAAAAGTATTTTTCTCATCTCTGCCTTCCTCATTTCTCTTGAACAGTCTCTCTAGACTCTTCAGCAGCAGGATGTTATGACAGATCAAATGAATCCCAGAT
>NW_015569793.1:0-217 GCF_001515605.1 Sinocyclocheilus anshuiensis | reverse complement strand
TAATAATAATAATAATAATTACAATTAATGGCAAAATGTAAGTTTGGACATGTAAAATAATTTTTTCTATTGGCAGACTAATGCAAAAGATATAAATAACTAAATAAAAAATGTAACATGTCTATGATTTGTGCACACTTCTGTACATATTTAAACAGTCATATTCTGTCTATCTTTAGGCTCATTATAGGTGCCAGCACAATGTTTATGTCCGATC
>NW_015569792.1:0-217 GCF_001515605.1 Sinocyclocheilus anshuiensis | reverse complement strand
ATATGATTGAACCAGAAACTGATTTCAAAAAAGAAGAGGAAGAATGAATTATACAGGGTCTACAAGTCCATGTTTAAGAATGGACATGCATTTTATGTATCACTCTCTACAATGTTGGAGATGTAACAGTAATTGATATTATTAGCCTTTGGCTTGACTATCAAACAGCTAGTAATGTGTTGCTAATGTTACACAAACAATGTTTGCGTTCACCATC
>NW_015569791.1:0-217 GCF_001515605.1 Sinocyclocheilus anshuiensis | reverse complement strand
GCATGCTGAGATTGATTAGATGGTAAAAGTATACAAATATACACCGAAGGAAGCAGTCAAGCCTTTTTACTATATAAATCTACACAAGTTGCGCTTAATGTCATATCTATCTATCATGGTGTGTTGAGATATTTAATATGAAAATAATTGTAGCCTAATTTGGTTATATGTATTTTATCTTATTTAACCATAATCATGATATTGTAACTGTCGTGTC
>NW_015569790.1:0-217 GCF_001515605.1 Sinocyclocheilus anshuiensis | reverse complement strand
GTAGGTTGAGCTCCCTCTCGATTGAGAGCTGGATGTTTGCTCCCTACGCTACAGATTTACTGCTAGCCACTCCAGCATTATAGCCATATATTGACTTGACTTCTCAAGACATAGCGTTTTGGGGATGCGCTATTACCATCTATGGTCTGCTCTTTCAGAGTGCCACGAGAACACCTAGAACGGTATTTCTAAAATCCACATAGCTGGTAAGTGTGCA
>NW_015569789.1:0-217 GCF_001515605.1 Sinocyclocheilus anshuiensis | reverse complement strand
GTCTGAAATTCAAGTACTTTCAAGAAGCGTGGGAACCCTGTAAGTAAGAACGCTCGTTTGCAAATAACGTTACACCAATTAAAACCTGACTAATTTAAATCTTGTCATTTTAGAGCTACGAAAACTTACCGTCCACACCAAAAGCCTTGTCTTTTGTCAAAACGATGAACTTTGTCATTGTGTCTTCCTCGAAACTCCTGAAATTACGTTCAAAACA
>NW_015569788.1:0-217 GCF_001515605.1 Sinocyclocheilus anshuiensis | reverse complement strand
TCTCTCTCTCTCTCTCTCTCTCTCTCACACACAGATTGTGTTCAGAACTGAACCAGGAACGAGTCTCATTAGACCTGCAGTCATAGACTGATGTATCAGCTCAGCTTGATTGAATAATTGGATTGATTGAGATTATCAGCATTGACAAAATTATAGGCTATTAATAGGCTATTTGTTATGAGTAATTTTAGTGGATTTAGATTTATCTATCTATCTA
>NW_015569787.1:0-217 GCF_001515605.1 Sinocyclocheilus anshuiensis | reverse complement strand
TTGTGGAATGAATGGAAAATGAAAAAGAGTTCTTTTGACAATCTTGGTCAGTGGTGGGAGGTGGGTAAAGCCCAAATACGAGTTTTTTGTCAGAATTATACTTTGAATTCTTCATCTCAAATTAAAGTAACAATACAAAGACTGGAAAAAGACATTGTGCAGTTAGAAAAATAACTTATGGATAACCCTGGAACTGTGCAGAAAGACTTTTTGAAAA
>NW_015569786.1:0-217 GCF_001515605.1 Sinocyclocheilus anshuiensis | reverse complement strand
GATGGAACGATTACCGGTTTGATGATAAATCATGATAAAATTCCCTATGGTTATTATTACTGTTTCATATTTTAATTATCATTAAAACTAGAGATGCACCGATTGACCGGCCAGTGATTGGAATCGGCCTATTTTTCGCATGACCGGCTCGGATCGTCTTGCCGATTCTGAACCGATCCTTTTATTGCCAGCGGCGCCGGCAATGACGTCACAGCCA
>NW_015569785.1:0-217 GCF_001515605.1 Sinocyclocheilus anshuiensis | reverse complement strand
GGCAGAATAAAGATGTTTGACAAAATTTGGGGCCCCTTTCTCAGGTCTATATTTTCATGATTATTTGGTGCATGTTCGGGTTTGGGGGGAGAGAACGATGGTATGGGGGTAACCATTTTGGTTATATTGTATATATATATATATATATATATAGTATGTTATGGAGTGTTAGGTTTTTGAAAAAGAAAAAGTTTTACAAATAAAGTACTTAAAAAAA
>NW_015569784.1:0-217 GCF_001515605.1 Sinocyclocheilus anshuiensis | reverse complement strand
GTTCCTTGCTCCTCAGTCCGCTCAGCAGTGCACCCGTGACAGTACCTCAGTTTGTTGTAGCTTCCCTGACAATTTTCATCCTTCAGGCTTATACAGCTGACACTGCTGACAACAATGAACATAGTCCAGAATATCAGAATTCATTTTAGGCCAATATACAAGAGTCTGCAGTCTTTTGTACGTTTTAAAACGTCCTAGATGTCCAGCTAATGGATCT
>NW_015569783.1:0-217 GCF_001515605.1 Sinocyclocheilus anshuiensis | reverse complement strand
AATGGTGCAACAGAAGGAAATCACCAGTCTTCAGGAGGCTCTAACGTCTGCTGGACACTGAGAGCAGCTTGGAAAAGCCACCGGACAAGACAAGACAGGAAAGAGAACTGTTTCACAAAAAGTCGCTGTTAAAAACAGCGTGTGTGGAACTTAATGAGAGAGACACTAGAGGTAAGGCCTTAGAAGGCCATCTGCATGCAGCCAGAGCTGAGGTCCA
>NW_015569782.1:0-217 GCF_001515605.1 Sinocyclocheilus anshuiensis | reverse complement strand
CATTTGACTAATCATTCATGTACTCTACATAACCATAACAACTATGGGCAAGGCTAAGACATCTCATGCACATGCTTTAAAACACATTGCTGATTTATTTTGACATTGTTTGTAGACCCCCAAGAATGTATAGATAGGGAAGCAGATTCTTTTACTCTTTTCTAGTCAATTATGAGGAGAGATGTTTGGATCTGACTTCCTCTGGAGTGCAGCAACA
>NW_015569781.1:0-217 GCF_001515605.1 Sinocyclocheilus anshuiensis | reverse complement strand
GCCTCCAAATTAGGATAATTCAAAGACTTTATATTATTGTCGCAGATTAATAAATCACTGAATAGACATCGTAAAAAAAGCTGACCTACAGTCCACAGCAATCCATTCTACAATTGAGATGTCAATCTGTAAACTTAAGGTCATTGCACACTGAGTTCGAAAATTTCGTCCGAACATGCTAAAACAATCTGACAGATTTTGTCTGGCCTGTATAACA
>NW_015569780.1:0-217 GCF_001515605.1 Sinocyclocheilus anshuiensis | reverse complement strand
GCGATTGCACTCCGGCAGTGCGCTCCAGGAGCGGTGCGTCTGCAGAAGTCATGCTGCGATCGTTTCCGCACAGAATCTATTCTGCTGTGCTGCACGCGCTGAAAGCGCATTATTCGCAGTAAAAAATAACATGGATTAGCACGGAAATGTCAGCTTCTGCACCGCATACACCTACTGTATACGCACTGCAGACGGAGTACGTGTGAACTTGGCGCAA
>NW_015569779.1:0-217 GCF_001515605.1 Sinocyclocheilus anshuiensis | reverse complement strand
CTGCCACAGTGGTAACAATGGGTGCAAGTTTCTTCTGCTTTGCGCTGCTGGCAATGGAAACATTGTCTGGCTCGTGAGGGACGGGGCTGGCGGAACTGATGAGGGTGCTGTTGTGGTGGCACCATATACTGCTGGGGATAATACTGCAGTGCTGCAAAACTTGACGGCTGACTTGCATAATTGATGGACATGGGATGCTGCTGAGGAGAAGGATACA
>NW_015569778.1:0-217 GCF_001515605.1 Sinocyclocheilus anshuiensis | reverse complement strand
AATAAATGCTATAAATTGAAATGAATTAATGGAAACCATCTAGACGACAAAAGCAAAGTGTTTACCTCTCAGAAGCCATTTCAGAGCCCAAATATCTCCAAATGGGGGTTTTTCCAGAAAGAAAATAAGTCAGAGTTTGTTGAGGTGACTTCCGTCAGTGCAGAAGAGATCGACTGAAACCTGTGTGCTGTGGAGGCTTTAAATACTCAGAGCAGCA
>NW_015569777.1:0-217 GCF_001515605.1 Sinocyclocheilus anshuiensis | reverse complement strand
TAGACTGAAATAAGGTTTATGTGAGAATGGCTTTACAGCTACATGACACATTACAAATGATTCATCATGGTTATAATTCCATTGAAAAGGGAAAGCAAGAAAACAAGCAAACTTGAAAACAAATCACTTTGAACGATTCAATTTGTTACATACATTGCAGCATGCATTCAAGTCTTTTCCCTTCTTGTGTGTTTAACTTGCTTGTTAAAGGGACTTC
>NW_015569776.1:0-217 GCF_001515605.1 Sinocyclocheilus anshuiensis | reverse complement strand
GGGGTAAAAATAACACTAATGAAAATGCTTCAATTTAGCATTTTTAAAACACATTATATATACATATATATATACACAATATAAATATTTTTTTAATAATGTATTATTTTATTATTATGTTTTACTAAATTGTTACAATTTATTTAAAAATATTTATAATAAAAATAATGAATTGATAATTTAAAGGGGTCATATGATGTTGCTAAAAAGAACATTA
>NW_015569775.1:0-217 GCF_001515605.1 Sinocyclocheilus anshuiensis | reverse complement strand
AGTATCACTGTCCATATGAAGATCAGCTGAAGATGGTGGTCCCACCTTTGGAGCTTGTTCAATCTGAGCCTCTGTTTCAGTTTTATTTTTCTCTTCCTCTTCTTCAACATCAGTATCAGTGTCCATATGAAGTCCAACTGAAGATACAGATTTCTCTAGAGTTACTGCTTCTTGAGCCTCTGGTCCAGCCTTACTTGTCTCCGGTTCCTCTTCCTCA
>NW_015569774.1:0-217 GCF_001515605.1 Sinocyclocheilus anshuiensis | reverse complement strand
GAATGACCACCAGCGCTCTCTTCCACCCTCAATACCACGACTGAGCAAGGCATCAAACCCCCAACTGCTCCCCGGGCGCCACATCACATGGCTGCCCTCTGCTCTGGGCGTCGGTGTGTGTGTATTCACTACTTACTGCTGTCTGTGTGCACTTGGATGGGTTAAATGCAGCGCACAAATTCCGAGTATGGGACACAATACTTGGCTTCACGTCATG
>NW_015569773.1:0-217 GCF_001515605.1 Sinocyclocheilus anshuiensis | reverse complement strand
TGCATTTTGTTGTGCAAGTGACATTGCCTCCCTTAAATCCTTCCCCAGAGACTGGACATATTTACTCATATCGACAGTCCCCCCATCCAAAATTACACTCTCAAACAAAGCATCCACTGGCAATCTCGGGGTACGGCCAAACATCAAAAAGAATGGTGGGTAGCCAGTAGTTTCATGCCTGGTACAATTGTATGAGAAAGTCAGTGTGTTCAACATC
>NW_015569772.1:0-217 GCF_001515605.1 Sinocyclocheilus anshuiensis | reverse complement strand
GATCGTTCAACTACTAATATTTTAACTGAAAAAGAAGATTTAAATGCATATTAAGAATATTATTTTCTCAGTGTATATGCTGCATTTATTTGATAAAATATTTGTTAAATATTATTGCAATTAATAGTAACTATTTTCAATGGTTTCCAACATAGAATAAAAAAAATAAAAATGGTAATTGACGTTTTATCTCAAAATGTAGATTTTTTTTTTCTCA
>NW_015569771.1:0-217 GCF_001515605.1 Sinocyclocheilus anshuiensis | reverse complement strand
GCGCTTTTTCTGGAAAGTAGGAAAAGGATGCGCCCCTTTTGGAATACAGGGAGAAAGAGGGGAGATGTCCTGAGTTCATGACACTGTCACGGGTGGAGATCTGCCATTCTTCTCGCTCTGACATGGAGCTATTAATCTGTCGCTTTCTGTTTATCAGACTATCAATTTATGTGTTAAATGGTCATGGGGTCCAGGAGTGTCTGTCGCTGGAACATTT
>NW_015569770.1:0-217 GCF_001515605.1 Sinocyclocheilus anshuiensis | reverse complement strand
TGCATCCCTGTGAGCAACCTGCTTCGACCTATCAGAAGCTAATGCTATTTGTTCCGGATGTGCTTTTAAGCTTCCTGGTTTCTACATCACCCCGCCTGTGATGTCTTGCCACTCCATTGGACTGATTTCACACGTGCTTCAAGACGCAATCACTTCCCCACAGTGTTTTGATGCAGCGTCTCGTTTCCTCTCAGGGAATCATGGTTACAGACGTAAA
>NW_015569769.1:0-217 GCF_001515605.1 Sinocyclocheilus anshuiensis | reverse complement strand
ATCAAGTTCTTCTTTCGCTTGTTCTTTCTTAATTTGTTCTTGCAGGTTGTTCAACTCTTGCATTTTTAGGCTTATGTCTTGATGTTCCTGCTCAGCTTTAGTTTTCAGCTCCAGAAGCTTGACTTTGTTATCTTCTAGACCTTTTCTTTCTTCTTGTATTTCCTTTTGTTCAGTTAGATATTCTTCCTTCTGTTTACTCACTTGAGCATCAAATTCA
>NW_015569768.1:0-217 GCF_001515605.1 Sinocyclocheilus anshuiensis | reverse complement strand
TGGTCTATTATAGTCCTACAGTATAGAGTAGTAGAGTTTTAGTATGTGTAATCCCTTTGTTAGTTGTTATAGTACAAATAAATAACTGCTCCAGCGCCCCCGTGGACGGTTCGCTCGCGCGCAGGTAACGTTACTGAGTGTGGATGAACAAATACTGAAGTTGCAGTGGGCGTTATCATGATATCAAAAAGTAATTACTGATTGCTTATTAATATGA
>NW_015569767.1:0-217 GCF_001515605.1 Sinocyclocheilus anshuiensis | reverse complement strand
GCAACAAAGAGAAGCAGAAAGAGGAGGGGTTTGGAGGGACGAGCACTGATTGGTTTTCAACTGTGATCGCCTCTAACCAATAGGAGAGGAGCACGCTCTCTTAAAAGCTGACTGTCAAGGTGCCGCGTTATTATTTCTGCGTCGCACCGTAGAAACAATCACTCCATAATCTCCAACAATGAGTGGTAGAGGTAAAACCGGCGGTAAGACCAGAGCG
>NW_015569766.1:0-217 GCF_001515605.1 Sinocyclocheilus anshuiensis | reverse complement strand
GAATCTGAGCAAGAAAGAGAAATACACACAAATCAGAAAAAAAAAGAATGTCTCCAAGTTCTAAGTTGTTAAATAACCACAAGCACCATGTTTAAGAAAAAAAGGGTCAATGATAATCACACATTATTTGTCATTTTAAAGTCGGCATGACATGAAAATTCACTGAACATATATTGTAAATACTTGTTATTGATCTTATTGTGAACAATAATAACAA
>NW_015569765.1:0-217 GCF_001515605.1 Sinocyclocheilus anshuiensis | reverse complement strand
GTTATGATTAATTATTCATATTTCCCCATGAGCTGATTCGCAAAATCACCAAGGCTTCATTTATTTGATCCAAACTACAGCAAAAACAGTAATATTGTGAAACATTTTAACAATTTAAAATAACTGTTTTCTATTTGAATACATTTTAAAATGCTATTTATTTCTGTGTTGGCAAATCTGAATTGTCAGCATCATTACTTCAGTCTTCAGTGTCACA
>NW_015569764.1:0-216 GCF_001515605.1 Sinocyclocheilus anshuiensis | reverse complement strand
TGTGTGTGAGTGAGTGTGTGTGTGTGTGTGTGTGTGTGTGTATGTATGTGTGTGTAAGTGAGTGTGTGTGTGAGTGTATGTGTGTGTGTGAGTGTGTGAGAGTGTGTGTGAGAGTGTGTGTGTGTGCGCGAGTGAGAGTGTGTGTGAGTGAGTGTGTGAGAGTGTGTGTGTGTGTGAGTGAGAGTGTGTGAGTGAGAGTGTGTGTGAGTGTGTGTG
>NW_015569763.1:0-217 GCF_001515605.1 Sinocyclocheilus anshuiensis | reverse complement strand
AGCACATTTAAATGTAACATTCTCATAATATTTGCAAAATGATAAAGTGAATCATTCCCTTAATGTTTTCTCTAACGTTCACATAACCAAGAAAAAAATAACGTTTTTTAAACATTTCAAAAACCGGCCATTTTTAACGTTCAGAGAACATTGACATTTTCATAACTTAACGGCAAAAGCTGGGAAAGCTTAGTTGGGAAAATGCCTTATGCGGCAA
>NW_015569762.1:0-217 GCF_001515605.1 Sinocyclocheilus anshuiensis | reverse complement strand
GCACATTGTAATATTTCACACAAATTTTTACTGTATTTTTTATCAAATAAATACAGCCTTAGTGAACAAAAGAGACTTAAAAAAGTGCTTTCAAAAACATAAAAAAATTCGTACCAACCCCAAACTTTGATTTTTAACATCTTATCCTCAATTGGATAATTCCCCAAAAATTTGATTCATTTATTATTTCCATCTTTTTTGGCATTCAAAATAATGA
>NW_015569761.1:0-217 GCF_001515605.1 Sinocyclocheilus anshuiensis | reverse complement strand
GTGAATGAATCAATCTGAAAACACGTCAGTAATAAGTCTTTCCAAGAAATGTACTGTATGTGTTAGGGGTCACTCAATAGAAGTTACTCAAAACAAAATTTGGCATTGGCAACTGTTCACAAGAAGCTGCAGCATATGCATACTCAAAGCAAATAAAGTGCCTTTTTAAGTGAAGTCTCATTGCTGTATAAAATACAGATTGTTTCAAAGCAGCTTC
>NW_015569760.1:0-217 GCF_001515605.1 Sinocyclocheilus anshuiensis | reverse complement strand
CAGAAGCTCTAAACTAAGCTTCCTGTGTTTAGAAGATCTAACATATCTTCATGGGCATGAAACTCCTAACACAATAAAACTCCTAACACATTAAATTCTGTCTTAATGCAGTGCATATAACATTTCATTTCACATGTTAGAAACATATTTCAAGAGGGAAAACTTTAATCTTAACATTGCATAATCCAACTCTCTCTTACAGAGAAAGAAGGTTTTT
>NW_015569759.1:0-217 GCF_001515605.1 Sinocyclocheilus anshuiensis | reverse complement strand
GAGAGATGAAGCCTTTGCCTTGCACTGGCTTACTTCATTTTGCACAGGCTTGCCTCAGAGTGTGGTTAAGTAAACAAACACACACACACGCACACATGTGGATGTGGACTTATTCAAACAGCAAACCCCAGGAATGAACTGAACAGAAATCCCATATATTTTCTTATACACTACTGTGAAGTTTGGGGTCAGTAAGATAAAAAAAAAAAAAAAAAAA
>NW_015569758.1:0-217 GCF_001515605.1 Sinocyclocheilus anshuiensis | reverse complement strand
TAAGGTAAATCATTTATAAATCTACGCAAACTCAGGCGAATACATGCGCGGTTTAAAAATAAAAGCTCAAACCCTCACTCTGAGTTTTGATGTCCACATATTATTTTAATTACAGTGGCAATAGCATTTCTGTCCTAAAGAAATGGCCAAATATTAAAGATTAGTGGACATGTGAATTAAATGGTGCTTGGTCAATATTAAACAAGTATTAGATCGC
>NW_015569757.1:0-217 GCF_001515605.1 Sinocyclocheilus anshuiensis | reverse complement strand
GAACTAACCCTTTAACACTATTTTATTCTCATTTTAAAATAATGTTATTTTCTATATAATTATACACACATGTATATATAAATGTGTATATATAAATGTGTGTCTGTATTATATTTACATGCACATACATATATATATTCATTAGTGCTGTCAAACGATTAATCGCGATATAATAATACATGAGTGTGTACTGTGTATATTTATTATGTATATATAA
>NW_015569756.1:0-217 GCF_001515605.1 Sinocyclocheilus anshuiensis | reverse complement strand
GGTGTTTAATTACAAATAAATAATACAATAAATAAATAAAATAAAATAAAAAATGGCCTTGACAAAAGGGCACTTTGGGCATCAAGGGGAAAAGGGGTAGGTGCTCAAGCACCCACCACACCCCCCTCTGCACGTGCCTGGAATGCTGACAATAAGCTCACTCTATGGTTCAGTTTCAGAGGCTTGGCATTTCACAAACAAAACCACAGCCATTGAT
>NW_015569755.1:0-217 GCF_001515605.1 Sinocyclocheilus anshuiensis | reverse complement strand
CAATGATTTTCTGTTTCTATATTAGTCGGTCCAGACCAGTGTTGTTATAATCAACTATAACTATTAAAAAAACATTTTTGTTACTTGAAATAAAACTGAAATAAAAGAAAATATGAATATTTGATGAAAAACTTAAACGATATGAAAACCAGAAATATTGTTTAGGCAACTTGCTGAAAAAAGTTTTAAGTAAAAGCACTAAGATTACTAACTGAAA
>NW_015569754.1:0-217 GCF_001515605.1 Sinocyclocheilus anshuiensis | reverse complement strand
AAGTGCACCATTGATCTGCTTATCTGAATGCTGAACGCTGGAGGATGGGCATACTGGTCTTATTTCGCTGATGGGTTCGATATTACCTAACACAAGTCTCTGAGGTAGGTAAATGTTATGGTTTGTGGAATTTTGAACTGGAATTTTCACTGTCTTTGAGGCACCAGGAGGTACATTTACAACAGCAGGAAACAACTCCAACCCTTCTGGGATGAAA
>NW_015569753.1:0-217 GCF_001515605.1 Sinocyclocheilus anshuiensis | reverse complement strand
ATGAGGAGCTTTGGCTCTGACCTCATTCCATTATACACGACAAACATAGTTTTAAAGGTACACGCTGGTGTGTATTTTTCATTTTTGCATGTCGATAAGTGATCCTTAGAAATAAAAACGCATTCTGCTTTGAGTTAGAAAACAAATCTGGGTATGTTCATATCAGACTGCCTTCTGACAAGCACTTATACATATTAAGAAACAAAACAACATGAAA
>NW_015569752.1:0-217 GCF_001515605.1 Sinocyclocheilus anshuiensis | reverse complement strand
TTTACCTTTATTCCACACCGCTCTGTCCCTTCTCCTATAAACGCTGGAGGGGTTTATCAGGGTTTGTGACGTCACAAACCCAGGAAGTAGCTCGTTGTACTTCCTACGAGCCGTAACTGTCATAATTATAAAAGACGATATCTCTGTTTGCATTGAACTTTCAGCGTCGTAGCTTTGCAGATATCGTTTATGCTCAAACAGCAACATTACACACTAA
>NW_015569751.1:0-217 GCF_001515605.1 Sinocyclocheilus anshuiensis | reverse complement strand
TTTTTTTTTTTTTTTTTTTTAAGATGGCAACTTTGGTATTGTGAAACTTTGGTCATTAAAAAAAACTCAATAGTCATTTTGGATCACGTGCAGCTCGTAAAACAATCATGTTATGATCTTGATGTCATTAAATCACTTTTACACTTTTATGACTCTCAGTCACTCTACGGACAGAAATTAATGTGAAGTGCAATAAAATGAATCATACATATAAAAT
>NW_015569750.1:0-217 GCF_001515605.1 Sinocyclocheilus anshuiensis | reverse complement strand
TGTAAAAACAAAAATGCACTGCATGATCGAACATTTAGGTGAGATGAATATATATTTTTTAAAAATGTAAAAAAATGCTCCCCTCCACCCCTCAAATTAAAAAAAATCCCCTTTCACAAGAATCACCTATAAGAGGGAAATCCCCCCCCCATTTTCAAACATGAAATTCAGACCCTGAATAAATGTCTAAAATTCCTGATTGGAGTATTACTATAAA
>NW_015569749.1:0-217 GCF_001515605.1 Sinocyclocheilus anshuiensis | reverse complement strand
ATTCGCTTCCACAAATTCAGTGGTTCAAATTCGGCAGAAAATTCACTGCACATCCAGGAACTGCAGGAATAGCGGAGTACACTGTAAATCCTAACTAGTTCAGTTTACTTAAAAAAAAAAAAAGTTTGGAAACCGATTGCCTTATTTTGGCAAAGTAAACTTAAAGGTAAAACTAAAGTTAATGTAATAATCAGTTTAAAGTAAAGAAAGCAAACTC
>NW_015569748.1:0-217 GCF_001515605.1 Sinocyclocheilus anshuiensis | reverse complement strand
GAAATGAGTTTAAGCATGACTGTTTCTAACATTTAGAGGTCTACTACTCAACCTGTGCCTGATGGACCCAACAAGTTCGGGCTAGATTTGAGTTTGCACCGGTTGTGATGCTTTAACGTATTTTACCTTAACTTTTTGACACATAAGCTGTAAAAAGTGGTAAATTGCAGCTGTTAACTTAAAATAGCTACTTCTATCTGATTCTGATTAGAATAAA
>NW_015569747.1:0-217 GCF_001515605.1 Sinocyclocheilus anshuiensis | reverse complement strand
GAGCATATTTTTACTCAACAATAATACATTTATGGTATTGTTATGGAGCCGATGACATGAGAGGCGTGCGGATCCATATGCAAGCTTTTATTAATAAAGGCACAGGCAAGACAAAAGAGCATTCCAAAACAGGCTTGAGTCAGAAGACAGCGAACGTTATCCAGAGGGATGGCAAGAGAGGTAATCCGTAAACATGAGCAATAGTCCAGGCGAGGGG
>NW_015569746.1:0-217 GCF_001515605.1 Sinocyclocheilus anshuiensis | reverse complement strand
TGATCCGAAGCAATCCAAAGAAGTGAATATGAACTAAAATCCAAAGAAATGAATTCAACTAATTTTTGACTGGAAAAGCAAAGTGTGTCATTTTGATGTCTTAAATGTTTACAGAGAGAGTGACAGATTGATATATGAAACAATATACTGTATAGAACGATACATAGAACACAAAAATAGTGAAAAATAAAGAACTGAATTAAGAATGCTTTTAAAG
>NW_015569745.1:0-217 GCF_001515605.1 Sinocyclocheilus anshuiensis | reverse complement strand
GTGGCTGTGTTTGGAATTATTTTTGTTGGCGAAATAGAGCAAAAATAGGCAATATGGTGTCTAAAATGTAAGTCTCTTAATATGAACTTCTTGTTTATTGAATATAAAATCAATATCGCATTTGTGATTTTTGTGAAAAAATGGCACTCCTCGTGTGATATTGATTACCTACATGAAATGATATAAATATATACATTTTCTGCCCCCATATCTTGAA
>NW_015569744.1:0-217 GCF_001515605.1 Sinocyclocheilus anshuiensis | reverse complement strand
TATAATGCAGTAGTGAATACTGAAGGACAAACATCAACACAAACTTTTTTCACTTGCTCCACAGATTAAAATTTTCATTCAGGAATTGAAAATGCCAATAAAAGAGCTATCAGCGTTCCTTCATATTAAAATCATTTTGTTTAGATAGTTGAGTTTGTAAAGTGAAAGTCTGGAAAGCCATTTAAATCTACTCACCATTCGCGAGTAATGGAACGAA
>NW_015569743.1:0-217 GCF_001515605.1 Sinocyclocheilus anshuiensis | reverse complement strand
GAAAAATATTAAAATAACATTTCTAAATAAAAATAAAAACTATTTCAAAGATACTAAAAGTAACACTGATCTACAGGTTTCCCAAGAAGAAGAAAACTATTAATTACGGAAAAATCCATTTTTAAAAAGAATTTTTAGGTATAGTTTTAGGTATATATAGAGGGGGGTAAATTTTTCCATTACTTTTAGAACCTTAAATTTAACTAAATGTAGAAAA
>NW_015569742.1:0-217 GCF_001515605.1 Sinocyclocheilus anshuiensis | reverse complement strand
TTTTTTTTTTCATGCGATTCTCTGAAAGGCTGGAATTATATGGTTGAGGCTGTTTGACATCCTCTCCTGTTAATTACACCACAGAGTTCTCTTTCTTTTTCTTTCTCCTGCTGTTTTCTCTCTCTCTCTCTCTCTTTCTTTCTTTCTCTCTCTTAGCTATTTTCATCTGTTCCTCCTACCATCCCTGTGACTGTGTTGCTAGGGACTGTCGGTGGAA
>NW_015569741.1:0-217 GCF_001515605.1 Sinocyclocheilus anshuiensis | reverse complement strand
ACAAATGTGTAAAATGTAGAAGATACAGAAGAACTACAGAGGTTCTAAAAATGGCAGATCTGCCGGAAGAAAGAACTGAGTCATCCCCTCCCTTTACATACTGTGGGATAGATTGTTTTGGCCCTTTCATCATAAAGGAGGGAAGAAAGGAATTAAAACGATATGGATTGCGGTTTACTTGCTTGTGTTCTAGAGCTGTGCACATAGAGACACTAGA
>NW_015569740.1:0-217 GCF_001515605.1 Sinocyclocheilus anshuiensis | reverse complement strand
GAAAAATATTAAAATAACATTTCTAAATAAAAATAAAAACTATTTAAAAGATACTAAAAGTAACACTGATCTACAGGTTTCCCAAGAAGAAGAAAACTATGAATTACGGAAAAATCCATTTTTAAAAAGAATTTTTAGGTATAGTTTTAGGTATATATAGAGGGGGGTAAAGTTTTCCATTACTTTTAGAACCTTAAATTTAACTAAATGTAGAAAA
>NW_015569739.1:0-217 GCF_001515605.1 Sinocyclocheilus anshuiensis | reverse complement strand
TTTTATTCAGCAAGGATGCATTAAATTGATCAAAAGTGATAGTAATTTATGATATATCAAAAGATTTCTATATCAAACAAATGCTATCCCTTTGAACTTTATATTTAAAAAAAGTCCTGAAAACATTTGGTTTACACCAAAATATTAAAAAGCACAACATTGATAATAATATGAAATGTTTCTTGAGCAAATCAGCATATTAGAATGATTTCTGAAG
>NW_015569738.1:0-217 GCF_001515605.1 Sinocyclocheilus anshuiensis | reverse complement strand
TGTGTGTCCTCATCCCCCTCCAGCAGGCCTTGTCTGAGTCCTTGAGAGTGTTGAATCATGGGAGACGGAGCTTCTCTCCTTTGAGACCCTGAAAGATAAGAAACACTGGAACCGTCAGGAACGCTGCGTTCCAAACCTCTGCAGGACAAATGCAGCCCTGCCAGCCAATGCCAGCCCTCACACGCTTCACAATGGCTTGTTTGTGTGCCGAGCTGAA
>NW_015569737.1:0-217 GCF_001515605.1 Sinocyclocheilus anshuiensis | reverse complement strand
GACTAGTTTAAACCAGCCTATGGTGGTTTTCTGATTTCCCAGCCTAGTCAAACTGGTGTTCAGCTGGTGTCTGGTCATCTAAGTGTCCAATCCCCTTTTGAAATAATCAAGCTACGCCTGACCATTAAGAACTACAGGTCCATCTCAATAAATTAGAATGTCGTGGAAATTTCGTTCATTTCAGTAATTCAACTCAAATTGTGAAACTCGTGTATTA
>NW_015569736.1:0-217 GCF_001515605.1 Sinocyclocheilus anshuiensis | reverse complement strand
GTCAGCCACGTTTAAAAAGTTAATAACTTAAGTAATTTGTGGATTGATACTTACACTTTTCAACGATTCAGTCCGATTTGGTGAACTGGTTAACCGGTTCACTAAGAAGAACCGGTTAAATCGAACGGTTTGTTCGCGACCGGACATCACTACACTGTAGTATTGTTGACGTTGCAGCCATGTCCTGAAGACGCTGTGTGCTTCGTTGTGAAAGCGA
>NW_015569735.1:0-217 GCF_001515605.1 Sinocyclocheilus anshuiensis | reverse complement strand
AGTTTAACTGCTTTGCTAATTTCACTGGGAAGAAATGAAACATTCTGCACATTTTCCACTTGTTTTTAAAATCCCAAATACTTAAAAACGAATAAATCATCCTATTCCTGTGAAATTCAGTAATTAATTAAATTCTGTAAAAGTAGTAATACCATTATAATAGTCCCTGTTGAAAAAAAACAATAGAACCCCTCCCAAAACACAATAGAAAATGTAA
>NW_015569734.1:0-217 GCF_001515605.1 Sinocyclocheilus anshuiensis | reverse complement strand
ATTCAAAGTTAAACGTGTCTAATATGAGTTTAAATATCATTTTGCATGACCTTATAGCCATACTGAAAGCAACAAAAGATAGTTTACCTCCGATATTGAAAATAAATTAAAGCAAAGATATCCGTTAAAACCGTGGACTCGCTGCGAACCAACCAACGAGTGTATTCCATGTCAAAGATGGTATCAGTCACTCAGTATGTACATTTAATAATGTTAA
>NW_015569733.1:0-217 GCF_001515605.1 Sinocyclocheilus anshuiensis | reverse complement strand
AACCTTTCAGTAGATTTTCAGACCATATTTAACATAAATGGTTCATAGGGCATTATTTTCAGCTTTTGGTATATAGTACAGTCATCTGTAAATATTTTTATATATATTGTAAATAATGTAATGTAAAATGCTGTTATTAATATTATATATATACATATATAATTTTTTTTTTTTATTGATTTTCTCGAAGTGACAACCTACAGAGTCCCTAAAATAA
>NW_015569732.1:0-217 GCF_001515605.1 Sinocyclocheilus anshuiensis | reverse complement strand
CTACTTTTTGTAATGTCTGTTTGATTCTTTACACAACAATGACTTCAGATGATCTTTTGGGAGTAATTACTCAGCCATATTTGATGTGCGATTAATTTGCGATTAATTCGATTAATCACCACATTTTTATATTTATTTATTTATTTTTACTTTTTATTTTTATTTATTTTTATATATATATATATATATATATATATATTTAATCTAATTACATGAT
>NW_015569731.1:0-217 GCF_001515605.1 Sinocyclocheilus anshuiensis | reverse complement strand
GAGACACCAATGTTTCAGGAGTCTAGGACACATGCTTATTTGATACGCGTTTATTTCCTATTTGGGTTTATGTGTATGCTTTATTTTGTAAGATGAACTGTTTTTTCCAAGGCTTTGTTAGATGCCGGTGTTCCCTGTCATAACTATGCAAAGATTTGATTTCAAAAACAGCTTCATAGCTATTAAACTGTATCTTGTTATGATTTTAAATTAGTGT
>NW_015569730.1:0-217 GCF_001515605.1 Sinocyclocheilus anshuiensis | reverse complement strand
GGCTAAAATAGCTAGTTTACAAAGCAATTTCTTTTACAAAAACTTTTGTTAGCACACAGAAACACAGGGTAACTGTTAAAATGCTAGTTTGCTAGTTTAAAAGTGTGTTTCCTTTAGAAATACTATTGTTAGCGCACATAAACATATGCTAAGAGGTAAAATTGCCAGTTTTCTAGTTTACAAGTCAACTAACGGTTAAAAAGTGTCCGTTAGTTAA
>NW_015569729.1:0-216 GCF_001515605.1 Sinocyclocheilus anshuiensis | reverse complement strand
TATGTGTGTGTGTGTGTGTGTGTGTGTGTGAGAGACCTGTGCTGGCAAAATGAGTCACAATGAGCAATCTTTCAAAAATTAGTTATTTCTCCATTAAAATACCTTCAAAATGATGTATGATTTGTTGGAATCAGACGAAAAATGACTGAGCTACATGCGTTTGAAGTCGATAGTCAGCAAAGTCAATTTTGAGAAAAATCGAGTTAAAGTTTTCTG
>NW_015569728.1:0-217 GCF_001515605.1 Sinocyclocheilus anshuiensis | reverse complement strand
GTCATGGTACTGAAGGCGGAGGATGGCACTGGTTATGCACTCCCCGACCAACAATTCCTGCCAGACCTGAGACTCGAGCCCGCGACCTTCGGGTTACAAGTCCGACTCGCTATCCATTAGGCCACGACTGCCCCTTAAAAATAGCTAATTGTGATTATTAATATAGTAATTACTATTTTTAAAGGGGTGGTTCACTGGGTTTTTTCTAGGCTTGATT
>NW_015569727.1:0-217 GCF_001515605.1 Sinocyclocheilus anshuiensis | reverse complement strand
GTTTAATACGTGACCGTGGCACGTTTTTATTACGTTGGTACAGGCACGTATTGCAGCGTTTTTTATGCTGCTTGAGGTACGTATTGCGGCCTTTCAGAATTCAAATATCTGGTGAGTGTCGCTAAAGGTTAATGCTCTATCATGTTGGAAATATCCCATACACCAAACCCAACCCTAAACCTATCCGATAAAAATTAGAATCATTGTAATTTGACGA
>NW_015569726.1:0-217 GCF_001515605.1 Sinocyclocheilus anshuiensis | reverse complement strand
TGTGGACCAAATGTCCCCACAGGGATAGTAAAACGTGGAATCACCTACATTGTTAGGATCAGCTGGCTTTATAAAGGTTCTAAATACTGAAAGGTTTCTGATGGGGACAGGTTTATACTGAAATGTAAAAAGAACAAAGTGTTCACTGCAAAAAATATTTATCAGTAACCTAAAAGTATATAATATAATATAATATAATATAATATAATATAATATA
>NW_015569725.1:0-217 GCF_001515605.1 Sinocyclocheilus anshuiensis | reverse complement strand
TGAGAGACTGTCACTTTTAAGTGAAGTAAAGAAGCGCAACAATCGTGCAGTGGTAAAGGATAAAATGGACAAGAGTTTTTCTCTGCGAAGACAGGACATTGTGGCAAAGGAATCAGCAGTGGAAGAGTTGAAAGAGAGATGGCCTGCATTGTTTACAATGGATGAGGCAAGTTACTTTTTAAATTAATGGCAATAGGTCAGTGAAGATCTGTAAAGT
>NW_015569724.1:0-217 GCF_001515605.1 Sinocyclocheilus anshuiensis | reverse complement strand
TCGGGGCGGCAAACGTCATGAGAGACATGCAGAATTATTATTGCATGTGTTATGAATAATTTCACAACAGTATCATCCTGTTTAGTTTCGATTACAATCAATGAATCCAACAAAAGGAAAGAAAAAGGGCAAACATGGCACTGCAAACCAATCAAAATGAAAGAAAATGGACCCAGCTGCGGCTTGCTGGTCGTGTGGTTTACTCACGTGCCAAATA
>NW_015569723.1:0-217 GCF_001515605.1 Sinocyclocheilus anshuiensis | reverse complement strand
TGTAAATAATTTGTGTTTATTTAACAGCTGTGGTGGTGGTTACAGAATATATCTTGTACTACCCCTCCATCTGGCATCCTTCCATTCAATACAGTAATCTGCTTCATTTTCAGAAGGTGCGATGATGAGAATATGCATGTCATCAATGCATCCAACCACACTGGAAAGCCTAAAGGAAATTCTAATTATTGGGTTACTTCCAGAGGTTGCAGCAAGA
>NW_015569722.1:0-217 GCF_001515605.1 Sinocyclocheilus anshuiensis | reverse complement strand
TGATTAATCCCACCTAACATTAAAGTTTTTAAATATACTTTTATAATGCAGTACAATATAAAAACAAAATAATAACAGTATATTTTTTATATTTGTTTAATGGCATTTTTTTATGACTGAAAGCAAGTATCACTGATACCAATACTACTGATTTCTCTAGGAAATTCATGAAGTCATGAAGGGCGGAATTCCTTGTATGGGCACTTCTCCCAGAAGA
>NW_015569721.1:0-217 GCF_001515605.1 Sinocyclocheilus anshuiensis | reverse complement strand
TGCTGGTCTCTCCCACCTAATTAATCAAACGAATAAAGTTCAACACTGAACCAAATCAAACAAATTTAAATTGGACAAGCCCCCATATGTTACACCTGGTTCAAAGATGTAACATTAAGGGAGACAACACAGCGGAATAACTTAAAACATATTTATTACAACGAAATAACCTAAATCAACCATCACAAAAGTCAGTTGGCCTGTCAGTAATATCAGT
>NW_015569720.1:0-217 GCF_001515605.1 Sinocyclocheilus anshuiensis | reverse complement strand
CTGCGTGCTGAAAACTTCTCACAAGCACTCGACAATTCCGTCAACAATCCCGAGCGTCTTTTCCGCTCACCCTTCAGGCAGTCTTATCGTGCCGACACGTGAGTTTGAACGAGAATGCACGTGTTGGCGGTAATGCATAGACTGACATTGGTGAAAATGTGGACAGTGTCAGAATAAGGTGCCTATTTATACTACAGATATCGATATTTTACGTGTG
>NW_015569719.1:0-217 GCF_001515605.1 Sinocyclocheilus anshuiensis | reverse complement strand
TTCGGTGTGGCACATTCGCCACGCCATACTCAGCTCACCCTCAGCTGCAGTGCAGGGGGCGGAGCTCCTCTCCGCGCTCACACCATCCCCGGCTTTCTCCCTCGTGACGGGCATTGTCGCCCGCTCTCGCACCTGGTCTGACGGGTTCAGCTCTACGTTCCGGGGCGATTCACTGCTCAGTCGCTCGGCTTTGCGCTGGCTCGCTGATCGTGGCGGG
>NW_015569718.1:0-217 GCF_001515605.1 Sinocyclocheilus anshuiensis | reverse complement strand
TTGAAAGCTCTATTTTCCATGACATTTTATTAATGAGATAAAGACCCGGATGAAGCAAAAATGTAGTCTTTACTCAGGTAAACCCTTTTAGAGAAATTTATAGATTTAAGCAGCATTTTTTTTAGAGGAAGAATTTCTGTGGAATTTGTAATAGTGCAATATAACTGGCATCCAGTAGCGGTTTTTGGCACGGGTGAACCGGGCAGCCGCCCGGGGC
>NW_015569717.1:0-217 GCF_001515605.1 Sinocyclocheilus anshuiensis | reverse complement strand
GGATGCAAACAGGAGGGTTTATTGACAATTCGGAGAGCAAGTTGATGACAGGTGAGTATGAGAAGAGAGAGTTCTTGGGTTCTTAGCTCTGGGTAATTAGTTGGCAGGTATCCGGGGAGGATGAGAATGGGATCGGAGGAGAACAGGATCACTGGAGCTTCTAGGGGTAAGTAAACAGGTCAGACACAGGTAGGAGTCAGGCTAAGTTCAAGCTGGT
>NW_015569716.1:0-217 GCF_001515605.1 Sinocyclocheilus anshuiensis | reverse complement strand
TTCTCATCAGACTTAACAGGGAGATAAAGCTGTATATCATCTGCACAACAATAATACAAAGTCTGATGCTTATGAAAAATATTAGCCAATGGAAGGACATAGAGGGAAAACAAGAGAGGGCCTAAAACGGATACCTGTGGGACACCACATGTACATGCAGCATGGGGGAAGGGATGTTATCAATTTCTACAGAAAACGTTCTCCCCTCAAGATAGGA
>NW_015569715.1:0-217 GCF_001515605.1 Sinocyclocheilus anshuiensis | reverse complement strand
TCCAGTCCATCAATGAACATCTTGTGAAGTGAAAAGCTGCATGTTCGTAAGAAACAAATCAATCATTAAGACGTTTTTAACTTTAAACCATTGCTTCTGGCCAGAAAATACCATAATCCTTAATAACGATCAATATCCACTGACATATTTGTTTGGAACTGTGTTGGACCAGTTTCACTTGTAAACGGTGCTTGATCTGTGCATATTTCTCTCCTGA
>NW_015569714.1:0-217 GCF_001515605.1 Sinocyclocheilus anshuiensis | reverse complement strand
GGAAGAGGAAGAAGAGGAATCTGAGCTTGCAGCAAAAGTCTGTCTCTCTGAGGCAGAAGAGGGAGAAGAAGAGGGCGATGATGATGATGATGATGATGATGTTGAAGAGGAGGATGAGGAAGGAGAGGAAGTGGATGCAACAGCTGGTTCAGGTACTTCAGACAACAGGCGTGTGGAGGCTTCTGGTTCATCGCAGGTTGAGCTTGTAGAAGCTGGA
>NW_015569713.1:0-217 GCF_001515605.1 Sinocyclocheilus anshuiensis | reverse complement strand
CCCTTGCAAAGTATCCCCTTCCTAAAATATAAAGGCAGCTATATATATTTTTCTGCATACAGACCCATGTATGGTTTATGAGAAAAAATATTAAGAATATTAAGTTGTGTTCAGAGTTATTTAATTGGCTTTTACATGGTCACTAAAGCCCAAGCCAATTAAAATTAGAATGACTTTTTATTCTAACCATCATTGGAGTAATTTTAGATAAGCCTGA
>NW_015569712.1:0-217 GCF_001515605.1 Sinocyclocheilus anshuiensis | reverse complement strand
TGAGGTAAATGATTTTCAATCAAATAAATTAACAAAATATTTTGTGTTTATCAATTTGTAAAGCTTGTGATGTAACTGTATATATTACGGTTTGTTTTGTTCTTTACACAGGCTATGTGGATGTAATCTCACTGCTCAGTCTTGTGGGAGTTTGTCATCAGTTTTACAATCATCAAACTCTGTCCTGAGAGAACTGGACCTGAGTAACAATGACCTG
>NW_015569711.1:0-217 GCF_001515605.1 Sinocyclocheilus anshuiensis | reverse complement strand
TCCACAAAAGAAAGCAAGTCATTCAGGTTTGAGTAAATGATGACATAATTTAAGTTTTTTGGGTGAATTATCCCTTTAAAGTTTTTTCCCCATTTTTTAATTTTTATTTTAAATGAAATAATACAATGACACTCTAAATAAAAAACTAAAGCTGCCAGCAGGTGGTGGTAATTGTCTTTATGAGTCATTCATTCATTCGATTCGTTCAAACAGCTGA
>NW_015569710.1:0-217 GCF_001515605.1 Sinocyclocheilus anshuiensis | reverse complement strand
TTTCCTCCGAGGAGGCAAGGGAGGCAGTGTCTCCTCTCCTCAAAAATGGATGAGAAAATAATCGACAATACAAAAATAAAAACACAAATATGACTAAATATGACATTAAAATTATAAAAGTCACTCGTTTTTCTAAAGTAACACTGTCCAACAGCGACACCCGCAGGTCAAATTACAGCCGGAGGCTTGCCTCCCTTCGGTCCATAGACTTTCTACA
>NW_015569709.1:0-217 GCF_001515605.1 Sinocyclocheilus anshuiensis | reverse complement strand
TGTGTGTGTGTGTGCTGAGAGTTGAGGCTGATTTCTAATTCCCCTGATTTAATCATCTGTGTGATACTTTGGTTAAACAAAGAGACTCATTCAGCTCCGGCTGAGCGGAGGGAGGGAGGGGGTCTGGCCTGCAGTTTCACTGGATACAAAGACACACACACACACACTGCAGGTCTCACTGCAACAGGATTTGGACATTCCTAAACAGTGTGCATGA
>NW_015569708.1:0-217 GCF_001515605.1 Sinocyclocheilus anshuiensis | reverse complement strand
GTACTTACTTAGATAAAATGAATGCTCTTTGACAGATAAAAACACTTATGTTTGATCTAATTTAGCTCTGTAATACAACCTGAAAGTGTGATCATTGGTGGACTGTTGAAAGTGGACTGTCATCATAACATTAAAGAGAAACAGCAGTGAAGTTCACGTTGACATGTCCATCTGGGCCATAATGGAGCTCTTATCCTGACATACTATCTCCCGACAG
>NW_015569707.1:0-217 GCF_001515605.1 Sinocyclocheilus anshuiensis | reverse complement strand
GCGTTTTGGAGACATGGGTATTAGTTTTGGTTGTGTTTGAGTGATTTATTTGTATGTATTTGTGACAAAACAGCGGTGTCATAAACTGTTTCTCTCTAACATCCCCTACCCCCTCTCTAGATATGGATGTTGAGTTGCAGGAGCTGCGGGACCTGGTGGCCCAGTTGAGGACTGAGAACGAAAGATTACAGCAGGGACAACAACCTTTAGTAAGTGC
>NW_015569706.1:0-217 GCF_001515605.1 Sinocyclocheilus anshuiensis | reverse complement strand
TCACACCTGAGAGACAAAGGGCCGTCCCCTAATGGCCCATCAGTGAGTCATGTGATTGTGAGGCAGGTAAGAGAGAATGTGAGGAGATTTAAAAAATGTGTTTTTTTTTTTTTTGAATTTTATTTAGAACACAGTATTATCAAAACATGCATAATGAAGGTCAAAGAAACACTATTGTGCACATTGATCTAACCACAGAGATGTGAACAGACTTTGA
>NW_015569705.1:0-217 GCF_001515605.1 Sinocyclocheilus anshuiensis | reverse complement strand
TTTAAATGCTAATGAGCTCTGCTCGCCCCGCCCCTCTCTTCCGTGAAAGAGGAAAGGGTGATTTGCAACTAATCACAAAAATATGAAGTGTGGGACTTACTACTTCTGGAGGTGCAGCTGGATCATGAACAGTGCGAACTGATCCATCCTTGAGTTTGAACTTGAATTGTCTCTCGTTCAGAAAGCAGTCTGGAGTAGAATGATTTGCGCAGACATA
>NW_015569704.1:0-217 GCF_001515605.1 Sinocyclocheilus anshuiensis | reverse complement strand
GGGCAGCACAACAGTGTTGAACATTGATAATAATCAGCAATGTTTCGTGTATGTATGAATAAATGTTTTCCACAGCTGGAACTCTGTTCTAAACAGATGTCAAGCAATTGAAAAGCACCATAAAAACAGCCCACATTCTGCACTACATTCTCTGGAGCAGGGCATTGTGTCATATGGACTGATATTACAGGCATTTAACTTTAGTGATATTAAACTG
>NW_015569703.1:0-217 GCF_001515605.1 Sinocyclocheilus anshuiensis | reverse complement strand
TATATATATATATATATACACACACACACACACAGGTGCATCTCCAAAAATTAGAAAGTTAAAACTTAAAACTTATTTCAAAAAGTGAAACTTTCATATATTCGAGATTCATTACATGTAAAGTAAAACATTTCAAAAGTTTTTTTTATTTTTTTTTATTTTGATGATTAGTGCTTACAGCTCATAAAAGTAAAAAATCCAGTATCTCAAAATATTA
>NW_015569702.1:0-217 GCF_001515605.1 Sinocyclocheilus anshuiensis | reverse complement strand
TCACATCTTAAAATCTACATAGCAACCATCCTACCAACCTGTCAGAACATCCATGCAATCTCGCAGAACATCTTTGCAACCACATAGAATTGCCCTATAAATCACTAATCAATAATAGGGCAATGGCCCACTAATATGTAGGTCAACAAAGGCATAGCAACTGCCCAGAACACCCTCGCAACTAAATAGCAACCACCCTAGTAACCACCTAGCAATA
>NW_015569701.1:0-217 GCF_001515605.1 Sinocyclocheilus anshuiensis | reverse complement strand
TCGTATAGCAACACTTTAGCAACCACCTCGGGTACGATAACAACCGAATAGCAACACTCTAACAACCATCCTATACCCTATCATCCGCATAGCAACACCCTGGCAACCATCCCGAGAACCCTAGCAACCGCATAGCAGCACCTTAACAGCCGCCCGGGTACCATAGCAACCACATAGCAACCAGCCCGGGTACCATAGAAACCGCATAGCAACACCC
>NW_015569700.1:0-217 GCF_001515605.1 Sinocyclocheilus anshuiensis | reverse complement strand
GCAACTTCCTAGAGGGAGGAGGACTACGAACATTAATACTTCACAGATTCAGTTTTTCACATTCACATTTTATATGATCTTAACTATCATATTATAATTGTAAAAGTTCCGAAAAGCATAAAACTATAGCAATATAACTACATGCACAACAGCATGTCAGCTGAATTCTATGACACTGCTTGGCAAACATATTAAGCTGTATTTTGTTTTTATTGTA
>NW_015569699.1:0-217 GCF_001515605.1 Sinocyclocheilus anshuiensis | reverse complement strand
GAACCAGTCATCGTCCATAAAGCCCATGACGCAAGATTTACAGGAGCATGAAGCTTCAAAGATCGAGTCATCAAAGGAGTCTACAGTATTATTCATCGGGTTTTGGGTGAACAAAAGAAAGATAGTCATGAAGCTCAAAAGCAGGGTGATGTAGCGAGGCGTCAGTCTATTGAAGATGTTCATCTTCTGCGCGTGTGGTGTTCCTGGTGGACAAATA
>NW_015569698.1:0-217 GCF_001515605.1 Sinocyclocheilus anshuiensis | reverse complement strand
TTGGCCACAGTAGTGGAGAGAGTTTCTGAAAGTATGTTGCAGTGCTCGAAAATGGATCCACAAAGTTCAACTCTGAGAGGAGGACTTGTTTAAAGGAATAGTTCTCCTGAAAGCTGTTATACTTTAGTTTTTCAAAATCATGCAAAACTAATATGAATTTCTAAGAATTTTACATTTCCTTTATTGTGGATGCTCTTATATGCCATTGATGCAAATA
>NW_015569697.1:0-217 GCF_001515605.1 Sinocyclocheilus anshuiensis | reverse complement strand
AAATTGCCCCAGCAGCATGGTAGTGTGTGTTGTGTGTTTAGTAATGATGTAGTGATTAGAATAATATTTTTATTACAGTAATGAAAGCTTGGTGAAAATGTCATGGAAATAATAGTGGTAAGACATTTTATAATAATAATAATAATAATAATACATTTTAATTGCAAATTTGCCCGTACATCATGTTAATGTTTGTTTTACTCAATGTATGTGTTAC
>NW_015569696.1:0-217 GCF_001515605.1 Sinocyclocheilus anshuiensis | reverse complement strand
TCCCATTGTTTTCCTGGTGGACCATGTTGTTGACTATATGTAAGGTTTTGACATAATTAAATTCTTAATGAGATTTAAAAAAGGAATTTTCAGCAAAAAAATGTACACTACCATTCAAAGTTTGGGATCGATAAGATTTGTTAATGTTTTTTCTCTTGCTCACCAAGATTGAATTTATTTGATCAAAAATACAATAAAACAGTAATACTGTGAAATA
>NW_015569695.1:0-217 GCF_001515605.1 Sinocyclocheilus anshuiensis | reverse complement strand
GCAGTGCCAGTAGGGAGTCTGCTGTGAGATCTGGATGGCCTTCCGCAGCAGCGGTTTCGCCGAATCAACCAAGTTCTAGTGAACAGAACAGTAAACAAAAAAACCTGACATGTTAAGCAAACATATACAAATTTATTTTTGTTACAAAAATATTTTCTTTTTGAAATAATACACACACATATACATATATATATATACATATATATATATATATATA
>NW_015569694.1:0-217 GCF_001515605.1 Sinocyclocheilus anshuiensis | reverse complement strand
TTTTCAGTCAAATTCTTAAACTGAATCAGTCAATTAGAATAATAAATAATTTGGGCTGTTACCAGTCCAAAATCAGTATTGAAAAAAATAATATTTGCAATGCAGAAGAAACACAGAAGCTGCATTAGAAGGGGCATTGATGCATTTACACACTGTTTAATGCAGGAAATGGATGTATTTAACCTGCAGTTACAAATGCATTAATACTGTTTTGATA
>NW_015569693.1:0-217 GCF_001515605.1 Sinocyclocheilus anshuiensis | reverse complement strand
TGAAGAGCGTGCGCCGTGAGCACAGTAAAACGGCTGACAGGACAGTAAAGTTATTTACTGACATATAACAATATCTCATCAGACTGCAGTTCCCTATTGTTCTACTGAAGCTCATTTGGCACATGTACCTTTTCCGCACTCGGTTGACTCGCACGCTGAGGGCAAGCTGGAATGCGCGTCTGAAAAGTCTCCCGTTTGTTGTGGTCGCAAAGAGATA
>NW_015569692.1:0-217 GCF_001515605.1 Sinocyclocheilus anshuiensis | reverse complement strand
TGACAAACAAAAAATTTTGATTTTCGTCGTCTCTCCGAATATGTTTCTGAAATAGCCTATAGGCTACTAAACCTTAATTCTTCATTCATTATTGTAATTAGGCTACAAATATATCCAATGCATTTTTATTTTATAAAGACTATTTCATTATTTGTCTGTGATGTGATTTAAAAATGAACACGCAAAGATACTTTTGCTTTTTTGCTACTTTATTCAA
>NW_015569691.1:0-217 GCF_001515605.1 Sinocyclocheilus anshuiensis | reverse complement strand
CAGGCCAGAGACGTTGAAGACGGACGCACAGAGAAAAATACTGCACGAACTATTGGAAGAAAATCCTCAATATTGATATGGGGGTTTATATGAATATGTTTCTGAGGGGAACTGACTGTCTTCAGTAAAGTTTACGTGGTATTTTCTTTTCATCTCGTCTTTGTATAGTTCCTATTAAAGCAGTGTTTCAGTGCAGTGCTGCTTTGTTTACAGCGGT
>NW_015569690.1:0-217 GCF_001515605.1 Sinocyclocheilus anshuiensis | reverse complement strand
AATAACGCATTATTAACACAGGAATAATACAGGATTAACACAGTACTAACTCAGTAATAACAGAAATAACAGAAATAACACAGTAATTACACAGAAATAACATAGTAATAACGCAGTAATAACACAGGAATAAAACAGGAATAACACAGTAATAACACAGTAATAACACAGTAATAACTCAGTAATAGCAGAAATAAAACAGTTGAAAAGGAGGATG
>NW_015569689.1:0-217 GCF_001515605.1 Sinocyclocheilus anshuiensis | reverse complement strand
GTAGGTTATTAGTGGTGACTATGGCAGAAATGTACAGTAAAAATCGTGCAGATAGTTACAAATTACACGTAATCAAACAGATGGTGAACACCATTAACTGCA
Organism: Sinocyclocheilus anshuiensis; assembly: GCF_001515605.1. NCBI lineage: Eukaryota > Metazoa > Chordata > Actinopteri > Cypriniformes > Cyprinidae > Sinocyclocheilus > Sinocyclocheilus anshuiensis. Next base: position 115 of record NW_015569689.1, on the reverse strand, counting down.
ATGATTGCTGCGATTAAACTTTGCGATTGTGATTAAACGTTGTGATTAAGCAACATTTGGTAGTTTTATATGTTGAGAAATGTCCCTCAAATCAAATATTTGATTGTAATTTATA
>NW_015569688.1:0-217 GCF_001515605.1 Sinocyclocheilus anshuiensis | reverse complement strand
ATGATTATTTACCTCTATTTTTAATAAGTTGTGGTAAGAGCACACAGATTTCTCTGTTTAATGCTTAAGTTATTTGATCTGTCGCTGTACGGGGTAACGTTATTCTGTGAATTATTAAGTAGCCGCCTAACGTTAGCGAGGTACTTTTTTTTTTTTTTATGGCCTCAACAATCGCCTTATCGTTAATTAAAGTTATATATATATATGTGTGTGTGTG
>NW_015569687.1:0-217 GCF_001515605.1 Sinocyclocheilus anshuiensis | reverse complement strand
AAAATTGAAGGGGGTCTGAATACTTTCCGTACCCACTGTAGATCCTGTACAATGTCTATACAGTGTAAGTAAATCTAGTGTTTCTTACAGCTGTTTTTGTAACATCTAAAAAAAAATTTTACTTCATCAACATTGAAGTTAATTAACATTAAGTACACATAGCATGATAACGTTTCTCACTCAACTGAAAAATAAGCCGTCTGAAAATCAGCTGCCG
>NW_015569686.1:0-217 GCF_001515605.1 Sinocyclocheilus anshuiensis | reverse complement strand
TTCAAATATAAACATACAAGACATCACATTGGGCAAAATGTGTTTTTTAAGAAGAACGCTATGCAAACATGCTGGTTTTACATCATTTGAAAGTGCTACGGCAGTGGGTTAGATGCATGGGCATTAATTTGCGTTATTTTAATGTTATGTTTAGTTTTTAAGTTTTAAAAACCCCGTTTTTACCCCGTTCAGATGGCAATACACAAATATTTTTATA
>NW_015569685.1:0-217 GCF_001515605.1 Sinocyclocheilus anshuiensis | reverse complement strand
GAATACTTTCCGTACCCACTGTATATATATATATATATATAACATCTGAAATGCATAACAGAAATGAGAACAAAAAATAACAAATAATAAATCATCATTATCATCATCATCATTATCATCAATACAATGATTAAAGAGATCCAAAATATATTACTCGTAATATATTACTTTATATATTACAGAAATAAGAATATAAAATAACAAATAATAATAATTA
>NW_015569684.1:0-217 GCF_001515605.1 Sinocyclocheilus anshuiensis | reverse complement strand
GCATTTATAAAATCGATGCATAAATTAGGGGGGAAATGTACAAATTTTTTCAAAGTACTAATGTACAAACACAACTGCATGTAAACGACTCACCTAATTATTTCTCTTTATTTGAGTAGAAGTATTTTTCTCATCTCTGCCTTCCTCATTTCTCTTGAACAGTCTCTCTAGGCTCTTCAGCAGCAGGATGTTATGACAGATCAAATGAATCCCAGAT
>NW_015569683.1:0-217 GCF_001515605.1 Sinocyclocheilus anshuiensis | reverse complement strand
CCGAGTATGGGTCACCATACTTGGCCACATGTCACGTCACTTCTTGCTGCCGCTGATTAAATTTAGCCCTCTCAAAAATCATGTTCCTGTGAGCTACGGAGTGATTGTTTAATCTGTTCTTTACTACTTCATAATTACTTGCCTCTTGAGGACTTAAATGCATGGAAGTTAGCACGGCCCCAGACTAAGGATTTAGACCTTTTTATGTGATGGCCAT
>NW_015569682.1:0-217 GCF_001515605.1 Sinocyclocheilus anshuiensis | reverse complement strand
GTGTTCTGCCCAGTATATGGGTAGCACAGTGCTGTTTGAGCCCCCGGAGACCGGTTTGCCCGCGGGTTTATTGGCCCCTTCTTCCTTGGTACAAGTAACCAGGGGTACAGTTTATGTACCAGTAGTTAACGTTGGGACCGTTGATGTAGTGCAGTACCCCACTACTGTAATAGGTACATTGCGGGAGGTGTATCTGGTGGACCTACCTGTCGGGTTG
>NW_015569681.1:0-217 GCF_001515605.1 Sinocyclocheilus anshuiensis | reverse complement strand
GCTTTTATTTGCAGTGTGGAACTCATTTATTGGGAGTATGTTGTTCAAACCTTTTATCTGGAAATCTGTGAAGAACTGTCCAGGTGAAGCATTCACATTTACCCAACATGTACCTTAAACAGATTCATTATCTTTATTTATTTTTTACCAATTACATTAACCAGTTAAATAGTTTTTTTTTTTTCATGTTTACACAGGTACGTTGATCAGTTTGACT
>NW_015569680.1:0-217 GCF_001515605.1 Sinocyclocheilus anshuiensis | reverse complement strand
TCTACACTCTTAAAAATAAAGATTCCAAAAGTGTTTTTCTTTCCATGAAATGTTCTTAAAAGAAGCATTTCTTAGTGTGAAGAAAATTGTAATATTATAAAGAACCTTTTGTACAATGGAAATGTTCCATGGATGCTAATTGTTCTTCATGGAACCATCATCGTCAAAGAATAAACTTTATTTTTAAGAGTGTATGGACAAAAACACTTGAAACATT
>NW_015569679.1:0-217 GCF_001515605.1 Sinocyclocheilus anshuiensis | reverse complement strand
CTCCCTTAAGGAGTTTATTTTAAATAGTTTTATTATTAGAAGGTCATCTTTCTGGCCCTAGAAGAGGAGAATCATCAGGGCTGGTCTGGTGCTAAAATTCAGCCCATCTGGCCCACACAGTCCCCATAAATGTTTTGCTGGGGTTAGGGCAGTTGGAATAAATAAATTATTGATTAATAAATAACGGACAAAAACAAATTATATTTTTGAATACTTA
>NW_015569678.1:0-217 GCF_001515605.1 Sinocyclocheilus anshuiensis | reverse complement strand
GAGTTACATAATCAGATTACATTTTTCAAGTAACTAGTAAAGTAATGCAACTGCTTTAATGCTTTTAAATTTACAACAAAATATCTGAGTTTCTTTTTCAAATAAGTAATGCTAGTTATTTTGTTTTCCAATTTATTCACTGACACCACTCCTGTTTTGTGTTGAGAGAAATTGGGAGTGAAGTGCAGAGGCACTTCCTTCAGCCTGAGGCTTATTA
>NW_015569677.1:0-217 GCF_001515605.1 Sinocyclocheilus anshuiensis | reverse complement strand
ACTCATCTACATCTTGGACGGCCTGAGGCTGAGTAAACGTTCAGCGAATTTTCATTTTTGGGTGAACTACTCCTTTAATCTCCAAAAGTGTACAAGTAGTCTATATGACACATGCAGTGTGAGAAACAGACTGAAATTTAAATCACTGTTTGCCTGATAATCTTGAATTTTGTTCATGACTTTGTTGAAAAATCAGTAGGCGTGAAAATTTAATGCA
>NW_015569676.1:0-217 GCF_001515605.1 Sinocyclocheilus anshuiensis | reverse complement strand
TGCCCGGACAAGTATCAGGAGGCAGTCTATATGTATGGGTGGATACATTGATTTGTTCATTGTGCAAGAAAATGGACTACAGCATGTTTGTTTCTTCTGTGAGTGATTGATTAAAAAAGTAAGTTATCCGTTTTATATTCTATGCTGGTCAAACTGAAATATATTCTCATTTTGTATTGTCACCCGTAAACTTTACTAGTTCAAATAATGACTTGAA
>NW_015569675.1:0-217 GCF_001515605.1 Sinocyclocheilus anshuiensis | reverse complement strand
TATCAATATCAATAACATCTGGATACATTTTATTGTGATGTAACCATAAAGAGCTTGGCGAGGATGAATGATAAAGAACTGAATCAAACTTTTGAGAGTTAAGGTACTCTGATAAAACAATTTTTAGATGTAATGACTTATATTACTAAAAAAAAGTAATTTGCATTTGGGATGGGATGTGGATTTTTCCAAATTTCATGCCTGCACTGTGGGGTTA
>NW_015569674.1:0-217 GCF_001515605.1 Sinocyclocheilus anshuiensis | reverse complement strand
TGAAGAGCGCGCTGAAAGACGGGGAGGAGACGAAGTCTGCCGCCGATTTCATATGAAATTTAAAGTAGACTGACTCTGAGGCGATCACGAATTTGTGTAGTTTATGGAGCTAATCGCTATAGCCTCGCTAAAAATGAACTACGTTCGTCAACAAACACACTTGCAAAACTTTGTTGCTGCCCCGGAAAAACAAACTGCATCCACTGTTCACGTAACG
>NW_015569673.1:0-217 GCF_001515605.1 Sinocyclocheilus anshuiensis | reverse complement strand
TATTATTTATCATTGTTAAAATGCTAAATGCTAGTAATTTGGCATACTACCTTTAATTTATACTCATTTATCAATTGCACTTCATATGCAAATATTTCATATTTAAGAAAAAACGTGTTCAGTTTTATTTTTTCCTGCTAAATAAAATGCAATTGCAGTGTTAACGGAACTAAAAAAAATTTTTTGTTATTTTATATTTAATATTTAATTAAATTTA
>NW_015569672.1:0-217 GCF_001515605.1 Sinocyclocheilus anshuiensis | reverse complement strand
GTAAAAGGTCTGGAGTTGATTCTAAGTGTGCCATTTGCATTTGGATGCTGTTGCTGTGAACCCACATCATGCAGTTAAGGAGCTCTCCATACAAGTGAAACAGACGGTTGTTTGGCTTCAAAAACAAAACCCATCCATCAGAGAGGTAGCAGGAACATTAGGAGTGGCCAAATTATGGAGATAGAATTGTTGCTTAATTCCAAATAAATAGATTACG
>NW_015569671.1:0-217 GCF_001515605.1 Sinocyclocheilus anshuiensis | reverse complement strand
GCAGTTTGATTGATATTACTTGGAATGCACAATAAAAAAAAAAAACATGATTTATAAAATAAAAATGAAGTTATCTGTTTTTGCAAATGAACTCTTCATGCAATGATTTGTGCGTTTGTTGAGGTTGTGATAACTAATGTTTAACAACGCACAAACCTGATGAGACTTTGATTTACATTTACATTTACATTTACATTTAATCATTTTGCAGACGCTT
>NW_015569670.1:0-217 GCF_001515605.1 Sinocyclocheilus anshuiensis | reverse complement strand
TCTAACAAACTATCACATTTACAGGCAGTGAACCCCACATCCTACTGCCATCTAAACACAGTTGTGCCAATTCTGCAGCTTTATTTGGATGAAGCAGCTGACCACCGTGCCCACCTTTGCCTGTCTTTGCCGTCCATCTGGTCCCTCATTGCTGCACTCAGACAGGAATCTTACCATGGGTGGGAAAGGGACATCGAGGTGCTTGTGTTCCTCTACT
>NW_015569669.1:0-217 GCF_001515605.1 Sinocyclocheilus anshuiensis | reverse complement strand
CAACTTTAAAGGCGATTTTCTCATGACCCTTAAAATGACCCTTATTACTGGTTTTGTGGTCCAGGGTTACATTTTTGTGGAAACCGTGATACACGAATTACCACATTTTCTTTAGAAAATATACCATCTGATTTCGTTTGAAATACGTTGTATCCTTCGTTTTAAACGCCGCTTGCAGATAAAATGTCCTTACAAGTGTATTAAGACTGTTTTGACG
>NW_015569668.1:0-217 GCF_001515605.1 Sinocyclocheilus anshuiensis | reverse complement strand
GAGAACATTTAAATCTATATTGCTAACTCACTGTGGACCTGCTATATCCTCTCAGAGTTACACTTTTTTGTTAACATTTTTTAATTAAACATTTTTGTAATTTTTTACTGGAAAGAAGCCTAAATTGCACAAAGAGTGTCTCCATCAACTACTATTTCACCTCATATACTCGTATATAAATGCTTGTTGTAGATGCTGTCACAACTTTGGGCTAACG
>NW_015569667.1:0-217 GCF_001515605.1 Sinocyclocheilus anshuiensis | reverse complement strand
TAACTTTCCACTCAGCTCCGCTTCCGAAGATGCACGAGTTCAAAGTATGGCAAGCCAAGAGGTTCCCATTTACGCTATAGATAAATCGCGTTTACATACAAAACGGCGTATTTGACGGCGTTTTAAACAATATTATTAAAAAAAAGACGCCGTAAAAAACGCACGTAAACCATAAAAAACGCCGTATTTAACGGCGTTTTAGTGTTTGTAAAAAGCG
>NW_015569666.1:0-217 GCF_001515605.1 Sinocyclocheilus anshuiensis | reverse complement strand
TATGGTTAAGAATCACTATAGGGTCATTCTGTGTCAACTCAACCACATGTTCCCGACTCAAATGGTACTAATATTTATTCTGAGAAAAGACAAACATGTACAGTGATAAAAACCAAAACATTAAATGTCATGGATGTATATTTACTGAGTAATCTACTATTTTGTAGAGAGTGGTCAAAATGACAATTTTCACCTGAGATTCAGAGCCAAATTACAG
>NW_015569665.1:0-217 GCF_001515605.1 Sinocyclocheilus anshuiensis | reverse complement strand
CCCAGGCTGGCAAGGGACGTCTGGAGTAAAACCCAAAAGTGTGTGCGTGTGTGTGTGCGCAAGAGTGAGAGTAAGACAGAAGGGAAAAAGTGCGGACAGGAGGTTAAAGGGTCTCCTGATTATTTCCCATTCTCACAGAGCACTTAAACCACAGCTTGGTGCAAACTCTTCGCCATGGCTACCTGAGACTCTCTGAGAATAGTAATGGAGCGAGACG
>NW_015569664.1:0-217 GCF_001515605.1 Sinocyclocheilus anshuiensis | reverse complement strand
TTTCATGCAGTTTACCTCAAAGTGGTTTTTCTGGCCGGACTTATATTGTAGAGGATATAAAGTCCTTTCTTAAGGTGACCAAAAATGCCAGAAAAGTGAGAGTTGAATAATATTTTCCTGATGTTCTGCAATTCATTGAAAAGGCAAAGTTTTTTAGGAATGATGGAGGTTTATTATTGCCAAACTTAATGCCCAACCAAGGCTCACTGCTAGTAAT
>NW_015569663.1:0-217 GCF_001515605.1 Sinocyclocheilus anshuiensis | reverse complement strand
TTTGTGAGCGGACACCGCCGCCTCGGGGGAACTGTGAGCGGACACTGCCGCCTCAGGGGAACTGTGTGCGGACACAGTCTCTTCTGGAGCTTTGTGAGTGGACACCGCCGCCTCGGGGGAATTGTGAGCGGACACCGCCACGTCTGGAGCTTTGTGAGCGGACACAGTCTCTTCTGGAGCTTTGTGAGCGGACACCGCCGCCTTGGGGGAACTGTGA
>NW_015569662.1:0-217 GCF_001515605.1 Sinocyclocheilus anshuiensis | reverse complement strand
AATCAATGAGCGCTGGGCCCGTAACGGTAAAACCAGCCCATCGGAGAACAGCAGAGACAGCCATATGAGACCTGGGTGAAGAGGGGATGACAGTTGCGCTCGCCAGTACTCCTCCTTCTACTGGCGAGCTCTGGCTCTTAACACGCACGAAGCGGCGAAATGTCCGGCCGCACCGCAGTAAAGGCAGAGGCGGTTCAGAATCCGCCGTTGTCGTTCC
>NW_015569661.1:0-217 GCF_001515605.1 Sinocyclocheilus anshuiensis | reverse complement strand
TGGCCATTGCAGAATATTCCACTTTTTTACCTTCAAAAACTCCTGCGTTGCTTTTGCTGCATGTTTTGGGTCATCGTCCATTTGTATTATGAAGCACTGCCCAATCAACTTTGTGTAGGGTGGCCATATGTACCATTTATACTTGACACGTCCTGGCCAGGATTTTTATATAGCCTAAAACATCCAAAGTAGTTTGACCAATAACATGCAGGTATTG
>NW_015569660.1:0-217 GCF_001515605.1 Sinocyclocheilus anshuiensis | reverse complement strand
TAGTTAGTAACAAATTATGGGTCTTATGGTATAGCCTAGGTTTTCTTTACCATATTGTTAAAGTGGCCGTCAGAAATGTAGAAAACAGATTTTAGTATTTTGGTATTAACACTATATTTTATTACTGTAACTTTAATTTGTAAATCATTAAATGTTGCTACCACACTTATTACTGTAAAGGTCTGGCAACCATAGCTCTCTGTGTGTGTTTTCACAG
>NW_015569659.1:0-217 GCF_001515605.1 Sinocyclocheilus anshuiensis | reverse complement strand
TTGGGTCATTCTATGAATCAGGTGCCTATTGCAGTTTGGGAAAGTAATTTTGCAAGTGAATTTATGAAAAAAGATTTTTTAAATGATGTTTAAATTTCAATACATTGCATCGCACCTCCTCAAGCTAAATTAACAAATTATTATAATTATATCTACAGAACAGTATAGGGTGACGTTTTAGTTTAATCTGACAAATAATGTGACATGGTAATAATAA
>NW_015569658.1:0-217 GCF_001515605.1 Sinocyclocheilus anshuiensis | reverse complement strand
CTGTTTTTTTAGCTTTATAGGATAGTAAAAACCTAGAGTTGCCTTAGAATATTACAAAAGGCGGGTCAAATTGACCCGAAAACAGTACGAACGTAACAAAAAAATTATTGGACATGTCAAAACACATCAGCGTGTTGAAACTTTGCATTCATGTTCACGACACTAATTGAGAAAAAGTCACAAAACGTCAAGAAAAAAAACACAAGTTAACTGATAT
>NW_015569657.1:0-217 GCF_001515605.1 Sinocyclocheilus anshuiensis | reverse complement strand
TGTATCGTGAAAAGCGCTGTACAAATAAACTTGAATTTAATTGAAATATCCTTGAATGAAAACACATTCAATTATTCTCAACCGAAGCCACTAGTCAACAAAATGGAGGCAGAATGTTAACTTGGCTTTTTGTTTTGCTAACCATCTATGTGTCATACTAGGTAACAACGTCGTCTATGATTTAATAAAACTACTAGCTGTACATTTGGTAATTAAG
>NW_015569656.1:0-217 GCF_001515605.1 Sinocyclocheilus anshuiensis | reverse complement strand
CACAGTAGAGACGAAAATGTGGAATAAAGTCATTCTTTTTCATTTTTATTTTTCTGAATTTTAATTTTTGTGTGAACTAACCCTTTAAGTTGTGCAATTAGGAGATTAAAGGCATAATGTTAACGTGAATAAAGCAAGAATATTTTGCATGAAATACACTATTACGAGAAGTGGCATGATTAATCAAAACGTTTCGAAAATCAAGTACATATACAAG
>NW_015569655.1:0-217 GCF_001515605.1 Sinocyclocheilus anshuiensis | reverse complement strand
TCATGCAAACATATCCATTTTGCTGTCAGGAGTGGGCGAGGCACGTGAGAGCAACGAGTGCTGCTGCACGCATGCGCGCTAAACAGACGGAGCGCAATCGAATAGGAGCGCAATAATTCTGTGTAAAATATACATTTTGATAAAAACAATGTTTTTGGACATTAAATGTGTCTTTTTTAGAATTTTAAACCTACATATAAAGTGTATTTTTATGATA
>NW_015569654.1:0-217 GCF_001515605.1 Sinocyclocheilus anshuiensis | reverse complement strand
TCACCGCAGCAAAGCCTCACTCGCTTCCCGCTGCGGCTCAGCCTTGCACCGTACGCAGCCGGGCCTCCAGCTCTCTTAACAGACGCTAGCTCGAGGCTGCCTCCGCTAACGGCGCAGGCCGTGTTGCAAATTCATTTTCAGGTGAAGTCGCTAAAGGCAGGTTTTCGTTTCCGACAGCACGCCAAATACGCATAACCTTTATTTAATTATATGTAAG
>NW_015569653.1:0-217 GCF_001515605.1 Sinocyclocheilus anshuiensis | reverse complement strand
TAGACGTACAGCCCATGATATAAAGGAAGATTTTCTTCTCGGTGGCTTTTGCGATGTAGCAGTCCACCGTGTTGGGACAGGGGCTCTCGTCACACTGGAGCAAGCGGGGAACGTGGAAGCCGCTGTACAGGAAGAAGAAAGCCAGCAGAGTGGCCACCTCGAAGGACGTCTTGAGGATGAGGCTCATGATGTAGGTGAAGAACAGCCCTCCGTCGAT
>NW_015569652.1:0-217 GCF_001515605.1 Sinocyclocheilus anshuiensis | reverse complement strand
GTGGAGCCGAAGGGAAGGAGGAGCCTGACGGAGCCGGAGGGATGGTGGGGATGAGGCGAAGCAGGAGGAGTGGAGTCCCGATGCGAAGGATGGTCGACGACAGACCAAGGCGGAGCGGGAGGGACGAGGGAGCCCTGTGGAGCCAGTGGACTGACGGGACACGGTGGAGAGCAGGGAGCTAGGAGCCATGGTGGAGCCGCTGGGTCGACGGGCCGAG
>NW_015569651.1:0-217 GCF_001515605.1 Sinocyclocheilus anshuiensis | reverse complement strand
TACTTGAGTATGGCTTTCAGGTACTTTATACACCACTGGTGAAATCAATATCGTGAATCGTATCGCATCGTGAGTTGAGTGATTCGTTACATTCCTATTATATATACACAATACATAATAAGATTATATATTATTATAATAATATATCAATATTAATTATAATGCATTTTATAAGACATCAAATTTTTTGAGAAAACCACATTTGTGGTGTTTGGAG
>NW_015569650.1:0-217 GCF_001515605.1 Sinocyclocheilus anshuiensis | reverse complement strand
TGACAGATCTGTGTTTGGCAAGGAGGCCTCCCGGCAATTGGCTGCACTGCGTCAAGGCAAGAGATCAGTCGCTGATTATGCTATTGAATTTAAAACCCTTGCAGCAACTAGTGAATGGAACCCAGCAGCACTGGCGGCACGTTTTCTGGATGGATTGGTGGCGGATGTTAAGGACGAGATCTATGCTCGTGACCCTCCGGAATTGCTTGATGACATT
>NW_015569649.1:0-217 GCF_001515605.1 Sinocyclocheilus anshuiensis | reverse complement strand
TTTATAAACTGTATTATATATATAATTTTATAAAAGTATATACTTTTACTTACTAATAGTATTAAAGTAATAGAAGTGAAATCTAGTTAATTTTATTTTTATTTATGGTAGTTTATTAGTTTTATTATATTTATATATTTTACCAGATATAGCTTTATTATGCACACACAATCACACACATATACAGTGGTGTGAAAAAGTGTTGGCCCCCTTCCTG
>NW_015569648.1:0-217 GCF_001515605.1 Sinocyclocheilus anshuiensis | reverse complement strand
TAGTCACGGCTGATCGTCACGAGTCGAGTCTAGTCACGGCTGATCTTCCTGAGTTCAGTCAAGTCACGGTTGATCAGCATGAGTCAGGTCTAGTCACGGTTGATCGTCCTAAGTCAAGTTACGGTTCATAGTCATGAGTCTCGTCAAATCACAACAGATCTTCATGAGTCAGATCTAGCCACAGTTGATCTCTCTGAGTCAAGTCTGGTCACAGTTG
>NW_015569647.1:0-217 GCF_001515605.1 Sinocyclocheilus anshuiensis | reverse complement strand
TGGCTGGATGGATGGTTGGATGGATGATGGATGGATGACAGATGGATGGATGGATTGATTGATTGATGGATGGATGATGGCTGGATGAATGGATTGATTGATGGATGGTTGGATGATGGATGGATGGATGGTGGTTGGATGATTTGATAGATGGAGCAATGGATGGATGATTGATGGATGGATGGATGGTTGGATGGATGGATGGATGGATGGATGG
>NW_015569646.1:0-217 GCF_001515605.1 Sinocyclocheilus anshuiensis | reverse complement strand
TTTATTTTATGTAGATAGAATAACTATTATATATTTTAAAACATTTAATGTTATTAAAAACTGAATTTTAGTAATTCGGGATAGTTATAATTATTATTATTATTATTATTATTATTATTATTAATGGTGACATCATGATCAGAATGAAGTGAGAAATGATTTATAGTTCATGTTTAGACAGCTGATTGTGAAACTAACAATCACATATTAGCCTTTT
>NW_015569645.1:0-217 GCF_001515605.1 Sinocyclocheilus anshuiensis | reverse complement strand
TTTAGAAGGCCCCTGCAATACAAAAAAACAAACAAAAAAAACGCCAATCATAACCTTTTTTGTTTTAACACTGAATCATTATCCATAAACTTTTATTGATTCTTGTACTACCGTGGAGCTGTCGTCTGAGATGAAAATAGTACAGAATTGTGCTTTGTGTCACATGACTATAAGAGAGTCGTAGTCATGTGACACCAGCTGGGCCAATTCCAACAGT
>NW_015569644.1:0-217 GCF_001515605.1 Sinocyclocheilus anshuiensis | reverse complement strand
GCTGAGGGATGCTGGACGGTGCTTGTAAATGGACGCGCACGCTTGAATTACTATTAACTGGAATGTCCACACAAGATGTTAAATTGTTCACTGTTGTAGATTTCTTTTAATATTACTGGTCTTCATTTCCATGTAGGCAAGAATCCAAACAAACAGTCAATAAATACCAGTCCTTCACCTTTACAAAGACTTGCATAGCGTGGTACAAACAGCCTAG
>NW_015569643.1:0-217 GCF_001515605.1 Sinocyclocheilus anshuiensis | reverse complement strand
TGAGGTTGGTGCAGCAGTTGTTGGTAGAGTGGTAGATGTTGGTGGCGTTGACGTTGAGGTTGGTGCAGTTGTTAACAGAGTGGTAGATGTTGGTGCAGTTGATGTTGGGGTTGGTGAGGCAGTTGTTGGTAGAGTGGTAGATGTTGGTACAGTTGATGTTGAGGTTGGTGCAGCAGTTGTTGATAGAGTGGTGGATGTTTGTGCAGTTGTTGCTGAG
>NW_015569642.1:0-217 GCF_001515605.1 Sinocyclocheilus anshuiensis | reverse complement strand
TAAGAAAAATGTCCATATTCAAAACGTAATAATCACTTTAATGTATCTTGCGCTCAGTGTTGTACACGGAAGTAGCTCCGGGCGGATGACGTATAAGGTTGGCTTTGCGCATGCGCTGCTCAGAAATGACGCACGCGGAAGCGCAGGGATCAAAACAAAACAATGTTCACTTATTAGAAGTACAAAATGAGGATTTGTAAAGAAAAATGTCGGAGGA
>NW_015569641.1:0-217 GCF_001515605.1 Sinocyclocheilus anshuiensis | reverse complement strand
GCACCCCAAGATTGCCAAAGTAAGCTGAACACCAGGGTCCTCTGTACAAGGCCAGCATACATTTCCTCATTTCAGAAGAATATGAAATGAGCTGGTGAGTTGCTTGTGCCAAACATTTCTCAGCTTATTCTCACTTATGTCTACAGAATAGTTTTCCCCTTAATTTAGTGTCCATATTTATGTAGCCCTGCATCTTACATTTTACATCTTTTCAAAA
>NW_015569640.1:0-217 GCF_001515605.1 Sinocyclocheilus anshuiensis | reverse complement strand
CACACACACACACACACACACACACACACAGTCCTTTCCCCCTGTGGTCACATCTGCAAGAGTTTGTTTTATAAAGGCTGCCCTCTCTGTCTGTCATTACCATCTCACCCCAGGTTAATGGCGCTCTTTTAAAATTAACGACCCCTAAAGATATACAAGCTCTCCAGGTTAAAGGCGTGATATATGATTTTTCTCTGGTAATTACCTTTAGCCGAGC
>NW_015569639.1:0-217 GCF_001515605.1 Sinocyclocheilus anshuiensis | reverse complement strand
GAGGGAGATCTAGAACCTAGACTGACACAGACCTTGAAGAAAAGAAAAGAAAACAAAAGAAAACAAAACAAACAAACAAGGCAAAACAGGGGTGTAAATGTGCAATGCCAAGTGTGGTTTGACGGTGAGTGTGTAATGGACAGGTTAGTGTAGTTCTCGGCGACTGTGATCGTCTGGTGGGCGTGCTTCTAATTTGTAGTCTCTGTGGGAAAATTAG
>NW_015569638.1:0-217 GCF_001515605.1 Sinocyclocheilus anshuiensis | reverse complement strand
GGCCTCCAGAGCGGTACCCATTCCGGGTGCCATGGCGGAGCAGGGAACTCGGGAGGCCAAGGCGGAGCAGGGGACACGGGAGGCCAAGGCGGAGCCGGGGACTAGGGAGGCCAAGGCCATGGCGGAGCAGGGGAATCGGGAGGCCAAGGCCATGGCGGAGCAGGGGAATTGGGAGGCCATGGCAGATCTGGGGACTCCGGGGCCGCGGCCCCTACGG
>NW_015569637.1:0-217 GCF_001515605.1 Sinocyclocheilus anshuiensis | reverse complement strand
TAAGTGTTTTCTATTCCTCTTGCCATGGGCACAGTGTGTCTGATTCACCCTGCTCCTCTGTGGCCACTCTTGTGTGTGTGTGTCTCTGACATGGAGAGGGAGCGTAGTTGAAGGGTCAAGAAAGAGAGAAAAACAAGACTGTTTGTGTGGCCATTCACAGCCTTGCCCAACCAGTGCCACACTTCCACAACATCAGCTCAATCTTTTTGCAGGACGG
>NW_015569636.1:0-217 GCF_001515605.1 Sinocyclocheilus anshuiensis | reverse complement strand
GTGCTATGCAGCTGCACGACTCAGTCGTCGCTTCAGTCGAAGTAATCTGAATCCTATGGCGAAGCACCCGCTTATATAGCCAGATGGCCCCACCCATTCTGGCAGGCTTTGGCGGGCTTCGTGGTCATAGGTTCATGCAGCACCACCAGAACCAATGGTCGTGCAGTTAGAGTGCGTTATTGAAAAAGGCTTCAGTTCAGGAGAAAAAAATGACTTT
>NW_015569635.1:0-217 GCF_001515605.1 Sinocyclocheilus anshuiensis | reverse complement strand
TTTTTTGCTTGAAAAGCCATGCAGAAGGAAAATGTAGTTTTGACAGCAGCCTTAGCTACATTTAAAAATGTGCTGCTATGACATCATATCACAACCAGGATTCACGATGCGAGTGTTAGATGTACAGAAGATGAAACATACCCATACCATATCTAGTCTATGCCTCTCCATCTCCTGAGAGAGAGAGTTGGCAGAGTATTATGAGACAGAAAAAAAA
>NW_015569634.1:0-217 GCF_001515605.1 Sinocyclocheilus anshuiensis | reverse complement strand
TTGTGAAAAAGTTCAATATTGGAAAGTCATGGTGTCACACCCTAACCAGCTAAATGGTCTCTCAGTCTGGGTCAGTAGGCTACACAATTATGGGGAAGACTGCTGACTTGACAGATGTCCAGAAGACAGTAATTGACACCCTCCACAAGGAGGGTAAGCCACAAAAGTTCACTGCTAAAGAAGCTGGTTGTTCACAGAGTGCTGTATCCAAGCATAT
>NW_015569633.1:0-217 GCF_001515605.1 Sinocyclocheilus anshuiensis | reverse complement strand
TAGCATATAAATAATGCTAAGATAACACTGGTCATGCTCACCTAACTTACGCATTAATGCGCCAAGTAACTGTAAACACTCTACATTTAGGATAATAGTTAATGTTATTTATTAATTATGATGATTATGGTTATTATAACTAAACAAAACATTAGTCAAAAATAATTACAACTAGTCTAAACAAATATTTATATGATTATTTAAGATAGATGTGGTA
>NW_015569632.1:0-217 GCF_001515605.1 Sinocyclocheilus anshuiensis | reverse complement strand
TAGCATATAAATAATGCTAAGATAACACTGGTCATGCTCACCTAAATTACGCATTAATGCGCCAAGTAACTGTAAACACTCTACATTTAGGATAATAGTTAATGTTATTTATTAATTAAGATGATTATGGTTATTATAACTAAACAAAACATTAGTCAAAAATAATTACAAATAGTCTAAACAAATATTTATATGATTATTTAAGATAGATGTGGTA
>NW_015569631.1:0-217 GCF_001515605.1 Sinocyclocheilus anshuiensis | reverse complement strand
AGTGAACATTAGTAATTATTTTAGCAATCAAGCTGACAGCTCTTATATAAAGGCCTCTCAGTGTGCATTATTTATATATCTCCTCCTGCCGTTCCACCCGTTCATTAAACTGCATTCGAACTTCTCGCCCACAGCTACGAGGAGGTTACACACACTCTAAATATAGATTTTTACCTTTAATTGTCTTTCTGCTGATCTTGGATCATTTTCTTGGGGG
>NW_015569630.1:0-217 GCF_001515605.1 Sinocyclocheilus anshuiensis | reverse complement strand
TTTGAACATGTTTAATATGTGTGATTTTGTGATATTTTATGACACCATGCACTGTGAGACGCAAAAGCCCAGAATATATTGCATAAAGCATATATTGGCAGGGAACAAAAACTTCAAGTAACGGTAATAAAAATGTATTTATTAAAATATATTTTATGTAAAATATATATTAAACACTTATCTTAAATAATCATTTGCAATAAAATAATTACAATAA
>NW_015569629.1:0-217 GCF_001515605.1 Sinocyclocheilus anshuiensis | reverse complement strand
TGAACCTTTTCATATAAAAACTGGAATAAATACAAAACTAGAGCCTTTAGAGAAACTAAAGTACACACGAAAGCACGCATTTCTGTACATTTGGAAATAAGGTGCATTAAAAGTCAATAAATCACGTTACGCTGCTGCTGGAAGAACGTAGGAGACACGGAGTAGCACTCATAGTCTTTAATGACAAAAACACGGGATAATCCACAATAGGAGCTGG
>NW_015569628.1:0-215 GCF_001515605.1 Sinocyclocheilus anshuiensis | reverse complement strand
TCTATCTATCTATCTATCTATCTATCTATCTATCCATCCATCTGTGTTGGGGGACGGAATAAGTTCTTTTATAAATAGATATGTAGTAGATAATGTGATGGATGGATAGATGGATGGAAAACCCATTACGTTAACTTTTAATCAAACCTCGTGCTCGTGTCAAAACGTGCCGTTTTGACTATCTATCTATCTATCTATCTATCTATCTATCTATC
>NW_015569627.1:0-217 GCF_001515605.1 Sinocyclocheilus anshuiensis | reverse complement strand
TGGGAGTCAAAGCCTGTACCAAGTAGGAGAGGAGGAGACACACCAGCAGACCTGGAAGTACACTCACTAAGGAGGCAGATACAAAGACTAGAAGAGCAGCTGGCTTCACTGAGTGTCAGACAGTCGTCACAGTCATTAAAAGAAACACAACCACCCGAGCAGGCTATTACATCTGTGAAACCCAGACTTGAAATGACTAAAGGAGATTACTTCTGTT
>NW_015569626.1:0-217 GCF_001515605.1 Sinocyclocheilus anshuiensis | reverse complement strand
TTAATACTCATGAAGTTATCTTAGAGCTTCTAAGCACAAGATGCTCTGTTTAGTGCTTCTGTGAACAGTAACACTATGTTAGAGCAACTACGCAAATGAAGAGAATACAAGCCCACATATACTCACAACCTTCTTTCTCAGTTAGAGAAAGTTGGATTATGCAATGCTAAGGCTAAAGCTTGCCCACATGAAAGATGTTTCTACCATATGAAATGAA
>NW_015569625.1:0-217 GCF_001515605.1 Sinocyclocheilus anshuiensis | reverse complement strand
TTCTAGTGTTTAGCTGTGTTATTAATATTTCTGGTGTTTAGCTGTGTTAGCACTGATGTTTGGTTTGTTTAGGTGTAGTGTTGAGTTTCACTCTGGTGGTTAGCCCTAGCGTTTGGTTCTGTGTTGGCAGGCTGCTGGCGGAGGAGGAGGAGAAGGTGAAGTCTCTGCTGGTGCTGCAGGAGGACCAGGAGGAGCAGCTCCAGCAGACCCAGCGCGA
>NW_015569624.1:0-217 GCF_001515605.1 Sinocyclocheilus anshuiensis | reverse complement strand
GGAGGGCTCCGGATCCCCAGTCCAGCCCAGGGAGGGCTCCGGATCTCCAGTCCAGCCCAGGGAGGGCTCCAGTCCCCGAGTTCAGACCCGTAAATTCCCCCAAGGATTATTTTTTGGGGGGGGGAATAGTAGGGCTCAGGTCGTAGAGGCGAGGGCTGGGGCTGCGGCCTCGGAGGCAGAGCCGCCATGGCCTCCCGAGCTCCCTGCACCGCCATGG
>NW_015569623.1:0-217 GCF_001515605.1 Sinocyclocheilus anshuiensis | reverse complement strand
ATGAAAAAAATGAGGCAGGCTGACTCTCCAAATACAAAATCCAAATGGCAAATGGTAACAGCACCTAGCACTCTACGAAGAACTTTAGTTTTTCACAACGCTCTGATCGCTGAACGGAAAGACAGATATAAAAATCTCCAATCAGACAGAGACAAACACATCATTTCCAAAGTAATGGCAGGAAAAGTCCTTAAGAAGTATCGACTACTGAAAATGG
>NW_015569622.1:0-217 GCF_001515605.1 Sinocyclocheilus anshuiensis | reverse complement strand
AAAGTCTGTCACAATGCATTGTAGCACTGACCATTCCTTGACATTTATGCAGGCATTATTGTAATTCCTTCAGAGTTAACATGAAAATTTTAATTCATTCATCTTCAGGACAGCCAAGACTCTGTCCATGTCAGCTTTCACTGGGTTTTACTGTAGAATGTGGAAGAAAATCAAAGGCAAAATCTGACAAAATGCACTATAACATTGACAATTTCTT
>NW_015569621.1:0-217 GCF_001515605.1 Sinocyclocheilus anshuiensis | reverse complement strand
ATAACTTTTAGAAAGACTGTTTTGTTTGTTATTTTGGCATTTGCTGTCTCCTGACGCCTTGGTTATTTCAGTTGATTAATTGCCCTGATATTTGTATATTTTCTGTATATATTCTTTTGGGTTTATTTTAAGCCCTTAATAAAAATGCTTAAGTATATTTCTGGTTATGGTGTTAAATAGAGGGTTTTGTGTGAGCCTTTATTAGAAATATCAGTGG
>NW_015569620.1:0-217 GCF_001515605.1 Sinocyclocheilus anshuiensis | reverse complement strand
GACTCACTGTCCCTGTCCTTTAGGGAGGTTCAGCACTTCATAGGCGTCATCCACAGACATGGAGGGCGGCTTCTTCTCCACCTCTCTCTTCCAGGCGTCCAGAGTGTCCTTCAGCAGCTTCACCTGCAGAGCACAGACCATCACAGAAGGCCTTCGCATCACACAAGAAAGCAGGCTCTGAATGTGTCTGTAGATGTGTGTACCGGGTCTCGTATGG
>NW_015569619.1:0-217 GCF_001515605.1 Sinocyclocheilus anshuiensis | reverse complement strand
TCTGCTAAACACAAAAGAAGATATTTTGAAGAATGTTGATAACCAGATAGTTGACGGCAGCCTTTGACTTCCATAGTATTTTTCCATACTGTGGAAGTAAATGGCTACCGTCAGCTGTTTGGTTATCAACATTCTAAACTCAGGGTTGGAACAACTTGAGCATGAGTAAATGATGACAGAATTTTCATTGCATGACTTAAAAGTTGTCTGGTTATTA
>NW_015569618.1:0-217 GCF_001515605.1 Sinocyclocheilus anshuiensis | reverse complement strand
TCGGGATGATGAAGGATGGGGGCCGTGCTGAAGGCCTCCCTGAGCAGTTCGAATGCTTTGTGGGCATTGGGGCTCCAGGACAGGGACTTGGGCTTTCCGCGGAGCAGGGAGGTAAGAGAAGCTGGGAGTATGCTGAAGTTCTTGATAAACCATCGGTAGAAGTTTGCGAATTCAAGGAATCTTTGCAGGTCCTTAACAGTTTGGGGCTGCGGCCACT
>NW_015569617.1:0-217 GCF_001515605.1 Sinocyclocheilus anshuiensis | reverse complement strand
ACACACACACACACACACACACACACACACACTCTTCATTTAGAAATCAAAAACATTACTATAGAAGAGGTGTACAAGTCATTAGGAAACAAATGATTACAAAACAGACCTACTTTGTACTCCATCACACAATGTAACAGTGGCCCAATGCAAACTGTTACTGACCTGAACGGTTTCTGCAGATCACCCGGAACGGGCGGCACTGTATTTTGTGTGT
>NW_015569616.1:0-217 GCF_001515605.1 Sinocyclocheilus anshuiensis | reverse complement strand
TTAGGTGTAGATGTTTATTCGTCCCTGCAGGATATTGTTTCAAAACATTAAATAACAACTTGGCCAGAGTGACCTCAGATCTCGCAAATTGGACGTATCTTCCTACTTCTTTTCATGCAAGAATATCTGTTGTTAAAATGAACATCCTTCCCCGTGTTAATTTCTATTCCTCTATGATTCCTTTACCCCCACCTGCTGGCTAATTTCTCATTATATT
>NW_015569615.1:0-217 GCF_001515605.1 Sinocyclocheilus anshuiensis | reverse complement strand
TGTGTGTGTGTGTGTGTGTCTGTGTCTGTGTCTGTGTCTGTGTTTATGTATGTACACACAACCTATGTTTTTACATTGCTTTAACTCTGTAAATTTCCTCTCCTGAACTGGCATAGGACCTATGATGAAGTGAAAGGAACGCAGCTTACTTGAGAGGAATCATGGATTCCTGCAAGAAAGGATTAATTAATATTGCAGTTTTTCATGTTTAGTCATT
>NW_015569614.1:0-217 GCF_001515605.1 Sinocyclocheilus anshuiensis | reverse complement strand
TATGGATGAGAGATGGATTATTGTAAAATATTGCAAAGCTTGTAATTTTTAATGTGACATTGATATCATAGGAGCTTCTGCTGTAAGAGCTTTAGCTGCATACTGGGTTCTTTGCTTCTTCATTTTGTTCTGCTCTCGCAATGTAAAACACACCACAGATAGTGCAGATCTGGTCACCCAATTTAATTTTTAAAACATTCCATGAATTTTTCCACTG
>NW_015569613.1:0-217 GCF_001515605.1 Sinocyclocheilus anshuiensis | reverse complement strand
TCTGGCTGGGCCACTCAAGGACATTCACAGAGTTGTCCCGTAGCCCCTCCTTTGTTATCTTGGATGTGTGCTTAGGGTCGTTGTCCTGTCGGAACATGAACCTTTGCCCCAGTCTGAGGTCCAGAGTGCTCTGGTGCAGGTTTTCATCAAGGATGTCTGTCCATTGCTGCAGTCATCTTTCCCTCGATCCTGACTAGTCTCCCAGTTCCTGCCGCTG
>NW_015569612.1:0-217 GCF_001515605.1 Sinocyclocheilus anshuiensis | reverse complement strand
AGTGTTCTTGAGTTATATTCAGCAGATTCTGGTAAATATAGTAGGTCATCCGGGTATTTCATGCATACAGAAAATTTGCACACTATGCACAGCATACATACTGAATACTGCAGAAATTTTAAGAGTAGTAGGATTGTATGGCATTTCGAACACAGCATGAGTGTCAAAAGTAGCGCACCGATTATTGGTGGAAGAATGCACAAATCTAATCGGAGAC
>NW_015569611.1:0-217 GCF_001515605.1 Sinocyclocheilus anshuiensis | reverse complement strand
AGGTCCATTCTTCACATTTCAACACGTTATTAAAATATCCAGTCACTGAACTACACTTAATTAACCAACAATACCAAAAGCAATGAACTGCGTTCAGCCACGCAGTTACCCATGTGAATATGTCATGAATGAGCGATGGCGTGCATTTCTGCTCCAGACGTCCAAACGTCTCTCCGCTGTTGTTTGGAATGCGGTAAGTGATATTCTCTTCGGGCTG
>NW_015569610.1:0-217 GCF_001515605.1 Sinocyclocheilus anshuiensis | reverse complement strand
ATCTGGCACTGTCACTATTTCCCGTAGTATTTCCTGTGGTGTGTGATTGAAGCAAAAATGCCACATGTGAGTTCTTTTCTCATATTTATATCATATGATACAGTTAAGCTATATGAGTGAGTGACGTGTGGCCAATAGTATCCCATGCTCCACACGAGTGCTGTTTTTGTCAGAATATAATGAGTGCAAATGTGATACTGATTTTATACAACAGTTC
>NW_015569609.1:0-217 GCF_001515605.1 Sinocyclocheilus anshuiensis | reverse complement strand
TCTCCCCCCACCTCCTCTTCATTCTCTCTCCTCTCTCGCCTCAGCCCATGAACCCGTTTGACTCTTCCTCTCTCTCCCGCTCGCTCTCTCTCTCTTTCAGGCATGGTGTGATTCATCAGGGAAGCCGTGCTTTTAATCAGCCCATTAAAAATGGATGGCAAGCAGAGGGCTGGTGTAAGAGATCTCATTTGGAGCAGTGTGAGATGGTGTGTGTGTG
>NW_015569608.1:0-217 GCF_001515605.1 Sinocyclocheilus anshuiensis | reverse complement strand
TCCTCGTCTACACTGGCATTTTCACTGCATTTCAGAAATGATCTCCGTCTACACTACACAACCGAAAACGCATGTCCATTCATGCAGGTACAGGTACAATCATAAATGTATAGGTAAATTCCCTATTATTTAGATGGCGGTGGACACATCTACCATAGATATATCTATGGTGTCTACGTGCTTGGAGCGGTCGAATGGGGAATCTACCTATACATAT
>NW_015569607.1:0-217 GCF_001515605.1 Sinocyclocheilus anshuiensis | reverse complement strand
CGATCCTCGTCCTCAAGGTTATGCATTCAGCCACAGTCTCTGTATAGGTGTAATGTTTATGTATTCACTCAGAAATGATGGCATGAAGTGGGGACAGAGGAAAGATAGAAACATGGTATTTTACTTAACTATTCAGTCCTTGTGATCGAGTCTCCTCAGAGAATATTATTTTTCACATAAGTCATAGCTTCCACTGCATCCTGAAACTGCTTTTCTG
>NW_015569606.1:0-217 GCF_001515605.1 Sinocyclocheilus anshuiensis | reverse complement strand
TTCCGTGTATTATGTATTTCGGCAGAATTAACTGTTTGTTATTTACTTAATGACGTATGAGTGCCCCCTGCTGGAGTTATGTTGCATCTTTAATCTTTAATTTTTAGACCACACCCTTCCCCCGTCTAATAAACGCTTCTCAAGCGGAGGTTTGCTGATGTGTGTTGTTTCTGAAGTGAGGAGGGAATATTACTGTATTTAGCCTATTAGTTTTCTG
>NW_015569605.1:0-217 GCF_001515605.1 Sinocyclocheilus anshuiensis | reverse complement strand
TGCCATAAAAGTCACCAAGTTTCGTACCATTCCGATGAAGCTACGTTTTTTTTACATTTCAAAATTTAACATTTTTCTGTCAAAAGTGACCGAAGACCACACAAGGGTTTTAAGGATATTCTGCCCAAGCCGTCAAACTGACGTAATCAGAGAAGGAATGCCATTCCAGAGAGGAAGCAAATGTTCAGATTTTGATTAAAGATTACCAAGACAAACT
>NW_015569604.1:0-216 GCF_001515605.1 Sinocyclocheilus anshuiensis | reverse complement strand
CACACACACACACACACACACACACACACACACACAGACATATATGTGTGTTTCATTTTATGCCATTACCAGATGTTTTGTGATGCATGCATGATTTCTTTAAATTCATTAATTAATTTATGTAAATATTAAAAAAATATTTACATGTATTTACATGCATATATTTATATGCATATAATTTATATTATATATAAATATATTTAATATATAAACATA
>NW_015569603.1:0-217 GCF_001515605.1 Sinocyclocheilus anshuiensis | reverse complement strand
TCACAGCTACAGAGGCCGCTTATGAACTTTTCTCCTGCTCTGAACTGGCTGAGGAGGCCATCTCGGAACTCTCGTCTTGTTCTAAACCCGTCATGCAGGTCAATTATGAGCTATTGTCCTGTCCCGATCCAGCCGAAGAGGCTGCCCATGAACTCTCAGCCCTGTCTGTCATAGCCAAGGACGCTGTCTGCGAACTTCATGACTGTCCTGTTGCAAA
>NW_015569602.1:0-217 GCF_001515605.1 Sinocyclocheilus anshuiensis | reverse complement strand
ATTTACATAATATACATAATATAAATGATCGATCCGCTGGCTGTATCTGTATCGGAATCGATTTTACCAGGACATCGCCTAGCGACGTGAAGACATAAATTCCAGCACGTTATCCAATATGTACCGCTTTTTCATCCTTGTTTTTGGTTTGTTTTATGTCAAAGTACTCAGTTGTGTGTTTTTCTGGGCTTTTTCAGAGAGTTCTCTCATGCAAATG
>NW_015569601.1:0-217 GCF_001515605.1 Sinocyclocheilus anshuiensis | reverse complement strand
CAGGTGTGAGGGGTTTGATTTCAGGGCCGAAGCCAGAGCAGCACAACCTTCATCCCTAATATAGCAATTAGATAACCTGCGAAACATTCAAAGAAATAATGTAAAGAGATACGGGCCTGTTTTAGGTGGTTTTTTTTTCCTTTTATTTGTGGAAAGTTTACAGTTCAAAAACAACAACCTGAGTTGCATAGTTTACATCTCCGAGAACATACAAATG
>NW_015569600.1:0-217 GCF_001515605.1 Sinocyclocheilus anshuiensis | reverse complement strand
AATCGCAACATGAAAATTTGATACCGGCATATCCCTAGTTGTAAGGGAAAGATAAGGTTTAGATAAGACGGTAAGTGAAACGGCATCAAATGTCTTGTTTTGTTGGCATTCGGGACCCATGTGCTCGTCACTCTTTAGCTCCGCCCATTGCGTGCCTCCAGGAGCTCGGATATTTCCGGAGAGAATCATAAAGCTGTATCTTTCTTTTATAAATATG
>NW_015569599.1:0-217 GCF_001515605.1 Sinocyclocheilus anshuiensis | reverse complement strand
GTGTGTGTGTGTGTGTGTGTGTGCGTGCGTGCGTGTGTGTGTGTGCGTGCGTGTGTGTGAATGTGTGTGCATTTAGAGACGTGGAGGAGGCTTAACGAGCAAGCTGAGTTAAACCCTTTTCACACTGTGAATGAAGCATCTCAGCCATGTCCGTTGTGGCACTGAGCTGTGGCACTGATAAAACCTTTAATATGCCATTTTATTTACACACACACAC
>NW_015569598.1:0-217 GCF_001515605.1 Sinocyclocheilus anshuiensis | reverse complement strand
GTATTAACAAAAGCTTTGGCATATATCTGGAGAGTGTGAACGGACTGGCTGGATCTACTGAAAACCACACATATGGGGAGCTTCCATCGAAGAAAGGAAACAGTATAACCCGACTGAATGTGGGTAGGTGTATGAGTTTAATTAGCCACACAGATTTTAAAGAATTTTTTTGAATGAATTGGTATTTTGCTTTCATTTTATTTACAACACTCTATAT
>NW_015569597.1:0-217 GCF_001515605.1 Sinocyclocheilus anshuiensis | reverse complement strand
TCCATAATCACAGACAACAAGACCAACGAAGGCATCCTGATTCTCCATAAGGTAGACTGATCAGTCTGTCATTTTTCTCTTTTGCCTTTACAAACAGTGCTTTGTTTTTCTTTGCACACCAGCTGTCAAGATGCATATAGTTTTAACTGCACTGTCCTTCAACAGCGTCTCTGCAAAACCTGCATTACATTCTGACAGATTAAACAAACAATCTGCA
>NW_015569596.1:0-217 GCF_001515605.1 Sinocyclocheilus anshuiensis | reverse complement strand
GAGTGAAAAATTTAAGGGGGTCTGAATACTTTCCGTACACACTGTGTATATATATATATATATATATATATATGAAATTTGTTTTTGTTTTTTTGTTTTTTGTTCAAATAAAATAATGGCGTTTTTTACGAATTAAAAATAATCTGATTTTGGAGTTTGACAATGAACACAATGCAACCATGCTTGGGATGGCCCACATAAACGAGCAAAAATGCTT
>NW_015569595.1:0-217 GCF_001515605.1 Sinocyclocheilus anshuiensis | reverse complement strand
GTTTAGGAGCTTCTCCAGGTTTCTGTAAGTACCAGTGTAAGTAATCACCACTACATACTCTGCTGCTGACTTTACAGTTTATTCTGACTTCTTGTCCTTGTGTTGCTGTTATTAATGATGGACTCTGAGTTACAGTGTACTGTCCTCTACACTCTGAAAAAAAAAAGAAAATTAATGAAAAACTGTAAATGTTTAATATTTTACACTTCAAAGTATG
>NW_015569594.1:0-217 GCF_001515605.1 Sinocyclocheilus anshuiensis | reverse complement strand
GCTGCGGCAGTGTGGAAAATAGGGAAAAGCTCCTGCAGGGGCAGGAACAGTGGGGAAATACGGAAAGGCTCCTGTGGGAGCGGGCACTGCTGAGGCAGTGTGTGAATTAGATGAGGCTCCTGCGGGAGTGGGGACTGCTGCGGCAGTGGGAAAATATGGAAAAGCTCCTGCAGGAGTGGGGACTGCTGCGGCAGTGTGGGAATTAGGTAAGGCTCCT
>NW_015569593.1:0-217 GCF_001515605.1 Sinocyclocheilus anshuiensis | reverse complement strand
TTTGTAACTGATCTCCCATCTTTTGTTTCCAGTTCAAAGTTGAGCAGTGTCTCAGGGGCAGGAAGGAGCTCCAGGCCAGGCAGGACTAGTGATCCGCCCTGGTTCCTGTCTGGTTCTGACACACTGGGCAGACTGGCAGGCAACACCCTTGGGTAAGTTGTGGCAGGGCTATCAGAAATGCAGCCATCAGGTAACGTTGGCAGGCACACGTGCAGTG
>NW_015569592.1:0-217 GCF_001515605.1 Sinocyclocheilus anshuiensis | reverse complement strand
TATAACGTCACGTTATTCTCATGATGTCTGAAAATAAAACATGAAAGAAAGTCGACTCTCATTGAGTTAAGCAGATGGATATAAGCTTTATTTGTAGGGCAACCTTATGATATCATGAAATGATTCGTTTCAGTCTTTTTGAAAGGAAGTTCCCCGAACCGGAAGTGCCGCCCATAATTTAAACCACAGTCGGCTCGTCAGGAATAAGGTGGAGTTG
>NW_015569591.1:0-217 GCF_001515605.1 Sinocyclocheilus anshuiensis | reverse complement strand
AGTGGACTATCAGTATGAAGTGTTATGTAACAGAGCAGCGTGAATATTCTGCTCAACGACACTGAAGAATGAAAGTCATAGGGGTTTGACCAACATGAGGGGGAGCAAATGATGACAGAATCTTTATTTTTGGCTGTTGTTGTAGGACGGAGTGTAGTACGCGATTCCAGCAGCTGCATGTGTCCGTCTCATTCATCACACAGCAGGAATTCTGGTG
>NW_015569590.1:0-217 GCF_001515605.1 Sinocyclocheilus anshuiensis | reverse complement strand
GAATGCATCCAAATTAATATTGTTATTCATTGACACATCCAATACTTTAATCATCAAAGAAAAAATGTAGTCAGTGAAAGTGAAAAAAATATTAATATATAATATTTCTGACAGTTTTTTGATATGGACATTTTTGTCCTTTATTGACCTGAGTGGTAGTTTTTTTTTTTTTATCTGACACTACATAAAAAATATGAATGCCTCAAAATGAATGGTG
>NW_015569589.1:0-217 GCF_001515605.1 Sinocyclocheilus anshuiensis | reverse complement strand
CGTGTATTTCACGCGTAAACAACACGTATTTAACGCGTTAAATACATGTCGTTTACGCCTGAAAAATCAGCGCGTTAAATACGTGTATTCAATGTGTTAAATACGCTGAAATACATGTGAAATACGTGTTAAATAAGCGTGAAGTATGCAGTTAAAAATCAGTTTGAACGGATCAGTGTCATTGGCTGCTGAGGACTTGGGTCAAACCACTTCTGTG
>NW_015569588.1:0-217 GCF_001515605.1 Sinocyclocheilus anshuiensis | reverse complement strand
CACTGTGGAAATTAGTGTCCACCAAATAGCTGCCAAGTAGGTAGTGCAATTACCGGACATGTTGCTATCAATTACCATCAATGATAGTTATCCTCTCAAAAGGGCCACTGTGGCAGTGCAATGCAGTTCCATTGCAGTTCATCTGTTTCCATCCACTGTCTGTCTCATAACGCTAAGTGGCATTAATGAATATGTTTGACCATGCTGACAGGATGTG
>NW_015569587.1:0-217 GCF_001515605.1 Sinocyclocheilus anshuiensis | reverse complement strand
CACCTGCCGTGGAGGAACCAGCTCCGAAGGGACCAGCTGCAGAAGAACCAGCCATGCAGGGACCAGCTATTGAGGCACGAGCCGTGGAGGGACGTGTGTGTGTATGTGCGCGCGCGAGAGAGAGAGCCTCTTTTGTATTTTTATTTTTTTTTCCATTTCTTGATTTTATTTAACATATTTTCAAAATTTGCTCTGTTCCAGTCTTACCAGTTCATTT
>NW_015569586.1:0-217 GCF_001515605.1 Sinocyclocheilus anshuiensis | reverse complement strand
GGGCTTATTACTGGGTGGGTTCACTGGGGCAGGTGGGAGGGTTACCACTGGAACACTTACAGTTTCACTACCTTCTGTGAGGTGATGCCACAGCTGCTGGGTCTCCAGGAGTTTCTCTGAACTGGTGTTCAGGGATGAACTTGTGTTCGTCATCTTGGCCAGGTGTTTCACATAACGTGAGATATGCTGTTTCGTGGTGGGGTGTAAGAGACTATTG
>NW_015569585.1:0-217 GCF_001515605.1 Sinocyclocheilus anshuiensis | reverse complement strand
CCCATCCACTGCAATGATAACGCTTGGAATAGCCAGGACAATTTTAATATAACTCCAATTGGATTCGTCTAAAATAAGAAAGTCATATAGACCTAGGATGCCTCGAGGGTGAGTAAATCACAGGCTCATTTTTGGGTGAATTAACCCTTTAAACACACTAAGTTGTATTGCATTTGTTGCTGGAGCTGCTCCGTCAGCGTGTCGATGTGTGTGTGTG
>NW_015569584.1:0-217 GCF_001515605.1 Sinocyclocheilus anshuiensis | reverse complement strand
TCATTCACTGATTTGTTCAAAAACACTGATTCATTTCATGAATGCGAAGTGCAATGTACAAAAATAAAAAGATTTTGTACAATCTATAGTTTTCTATTGTTTTTCTATGTAAACACATATTAGATGGACTCACTACCGCAAATACTTCATATATAAATTACTTAAATATATAATATATAAATTACTTAAATATATTATAAATTAAATAAATTACTTG
>NW_015569583.1:0-217 GCF_001515605.1 Sinocyclocheilus anshuiensis | reverse complement strand
TTTTTTTTATATTAGAAAAGAGAAAAATATTTTTATATTTTATGGATCGAACTGCAGGAACTTAAAGAGCTTGTGGCTCAACCCAGAGCGGACAATGAGAAGTTGCGTCAGGAACGGGCTTCACGAGAGGGTTAAGCAACAGTCATCGAATGTTATGATAAATGCTGACACGGTACTTCGAGATCGATTCATTGAACACGTAAATGACAGCACATTG
>NW_015569582.1:0-217 GCF_001515605.1 Sinocyclocheilus anshuiensis | reverse complement strand
TGTGTGTGCCCTCAATCTCTCTGAAGTAGATAAAATCTCTCTTCCTCAGGGTTCTTCTTCAAAATGTCTCACACACACACCATTATCTGCTTTATATCATGTGTTCCTTCACACACACACACACACATACTCTCGTCTGGCAGTAAAGGTGAGCGCGGCAGGTGCTCGAGTGTTGCGTGATGAAGCTTCACACTCATTTGACTTCTTTCATCTTGTG
>NW_015569581.1:0-217 GCF_001515605.1 Sinocyclocheilus anshuiensis | reverse complement strand
ATAGTTGAGAATGTTGGACGGGTGGTTGTGGAAGTCAAAGTTGTTTTTGCACCAATTGTTGTTGTGGTGTTAGACAGAGCTGTGGTTGCTGCATCAGTTGCTGATGCTGGTTCTATAGTTGAGGATGTTGGAGCAGTGGTTGTGAAAGCCAAAGTTGTTCTTGCATCAATATTTGTTGTGGAGTTAGACACAGTTGTGGTTGATGCATCAGTTGTTG
>NW_015569580.1:0-216 GCF_001515605.1 Sinocyclocheilus anshuiensis | reverse complement strand
ACACACACACACACACACACACACACACACACACATGATGATGCATTAATGTCATGATGAAGGCCTCACACACGCGTGTGTGTGTTTCAGACGGTGACCCCCGGCGCAGGCGAGCACCCGCTGCAGTATAACTACACGTTCTGGTACTCGCGCCGGACGCCCAGCAGACCAGCAAACACACAGAGCTACGAGCAGAACATCAGACAGATGGGGACG
>NW_015569579.1:0-217 GCF_001515605.1 Sinocyclocheilus anshuiensis | reverse complement strand
GGATAGTTCACCCAAAAATGATCATTCTGTCATCATTTACTCACCCTCCACTTGTGCCAAATCTGTTGAACACAAAAGAAGAGATTTTGAAGAACGCTGGTAACCAAACAGTTTCTGGTCCCCATTGACTTCCATTGTTTATTTGTTTTCTGGGGAAGTCAATGGCTACTAGCAACTGTTTGGTTACTAACATTCTTCAAAATATCTTCTTTTGTGT
>NW_015569578.1:0-217 GCF_001515605.1 Sinocyclocheilus anshuiensis | reverse complement strand
ATTTCTCTCCTTTGTTGGAACAGACTAAGTCTGATTTTCAGCGATTGAGCAATCTGCCTCTATCATTGATAGGTCGGATTAATGCAGTGAAAATGTTTTACCCAAGTTTCTTTTCGCTTTTCAGTGCATTCCTTTGTTTCTCCCCAAGCATTTTTTTAAATCTATCGACCAAATTGTCACTGACTTTTTGTGGGGTGGTAAAGTGCCCAGAATTCGG
>NW_015569577.1:0-217 GCF_001515605.1 Sinocyclocheilus anshuiensis | reverse complement strand
ATAATGAGTGATTTATAAGCAATTTTTTTGAGGCCGGGTCATTTTGGTCCGGGAGCACCACAAGTGTGACTTTGTGCCTTTTTGTACAAAATAAAAGCCTTTCAAAACAAACTCCCTACTTAAACATTAAAGCACACTAGTGTAATAAACAGTGCAAGTTTTCATCAGTTTATATTTAATATTGTGAATATTATTCATAAATAATGCTTTTTTCACT
>NW_015569576.1:0-217 GCF_001515605.1 Sinocyclocheilus anshuiensis | reverse complement strand
TTTGGGGTAGGGGCGTGTTTGTTTTGGTGATTTGAAATATCAACAATGGCTACCAGAAATCACTTACCCCACCTTTAAAGGGATAGTTCAAGCAAAATAGTTCTCCTGTCAACATTTACTCACCCGCAAGTTGCTCCAAACTAGTAGAAGTTTATTCTTCTGTTGAACACAGAAGAAGATATTTTGAAAAATGTTGGTAACCAAACAGTTGATGGTA
>NW_015569575.1:0-217 GCF_001515605.1 Sinocyclocheilus anshuiensis | reverse complement strand
GAGGGACAAGAATTGTTTTGCCACATTCGCTGCATGGAAGAGCGTTACAGTTGGCTCATGAGGGTCATATTGGTGTAATAGAAACAAAACAACACCTGAGAACAAAGGTTTGGTGGCCGGGAATGGACAGGGCCGCAGAAAGGTTCGTGAGGGCATGTCATGGTTGTCAGCTGGTAGCGAGACCAGATGTTCCAGAACCTCTGTCACCCACAGTGAT
>NW_015569574.1:0-217 GCF_001515605.1 Sinocyclocheilus anshuiensis | reverse complement strand
TAACATTGAAGAGACAAAGTTGAACTAAAAATGAAAATTTGTCAACATTTAGAATAGATACTCACCCTCTTGTCGTTCCAAACCGGTATGACTTTCTTTCGCACAACAACACAAAATAATGTTGAATAACTTACAAGTCATTGGGGTCCAAAATATTCTTCCAAAGTATCTTTTTTTGTGTGTCGCTAAAGAAAGTCAGTCATGAATGAGTAGGCCT
>NW_015569573.1:0-217 GCF_001515605.1 Sinocyclocheilus anshuiensis | reverse complement strand
GGAATTTGTTTTCACCTGCTATTGGACCCCGGTCTCGTTTCTGACTACATTTATTCAGCAAGGATGCATTCATGTAATTCTAAGTGATAGTAAAGACATTTATAATGTTAGAAAATATTTCTATTTAAACTTTGTTCATCAAAGAATGCTGAAAAAAAATTAAAGGGTCATGTGATGCAATTTCAAATTTTCCTTTCTCTTTGGAGTGTTACAAGCT
>NW_015569572.1:0-217 GCF_001515605.1 Sinocyclocheilus anshuiensis | reverse complement strand
TAATTTTAAATGTAATTTCATCATGCATGGTACTTTGGTAAGAAACCACAGGAAATTACGTACTCCAGTATCTCCTAGGCATTTTATTCCTGTCCGGCACGAAAAGAGTGGAGATCTTCTGGTCCCCAATGTGCGTGCGTCTGTGGGATTTTCTTCACCTGTTTTATCGTATGGCAGGTCAAAATTTTAAGACTTTCTTTGACTACCAATCAAGCAT
>NW_015569571.1:0-217 GCF_001515605.1 Sinocyclocheilus anshuiensis | reverse complement strand
TACAAACCTTAAAAGTATATTTTTTGCAGAGAATATAATATTAAATGGCCACTCAAGTGTATTTAAAGAGAGTAGACTTTCATGGCTGTGTTTCTTAAGTCCACTTTAAAAAAAAATAATAATTGTAATAATGTCAAATTAAAGGCTTTACTTTAAAACACTGTTTAAATACTCTTTTGTCATGCTTTTAAGAAGTACACTTATTTTTTGAACTATC
>NW_015569570.1:0-216 GCF_001515605.1 Sinocyclocheilus anshuiensis | reverse complement strand
GTAATATTATTTAATTAACACACACACACACACACACACACACACACAGGTACATGATGCTTCTTTAAGAGTTCGGAAACTTGATACTGTGTTTGCGCAACAATCAGCGCGGCTCGCAGCCGCCAAAGTGTCTAGACGAGCACATGATGGGAATCAACCAATGGCTCCACTGCTCTCCTCAGGGGCCCCGTGTGTGTGTATCTGAAGAAGAAAGAG
>NW_015569569.1:0-217 GCF_001515605.1 Sinocyclocheilus anshuiensis | reverse complement strand
TTAAATGTTCTGCTTGCAGTTAAATTGACTTTTCATTTTGTCAAGTTGTGTCACGTACACACCACAGCAGAGAATTTAGCTAATGTTACGCTGTAATGCAAAACACATTAAATACCTTTTGGTAGGTGATGGTTTTTTCTCACTGAATTTCGGTGGTTCATCTTTTGACCAGTCACTCTTCACAGACGCAGAGCTGAGCACGTCTGAGCCTGATCTT
>NW_015569568.1:0-217 GCF_001515605.1 Sinocyclocheilus anshuiensis | reverse complement strand
TACAATATAGTATAAACAGTGATGCATTTTTCAGGATTCTTTGATGAATACATAGTCCAAAAGAACAGCATTTAATTGAGTAACAGTGTAAAAGTATTTACTGTCACTTCTGACTAATTTAATCCTTGCTGAATAAGTAATTTATTAAAAAAAAAATAAATCTCCTCCAAATTTTTTCTTTAGAATTGTTGTAATACATCATTGCACCAATCAGTAT
>NW_015569567.1:0-217 GCF_001515605.1 Sinocyclocheilus anshuiensis | reverse complement strand
AGGGGGTCTGAATACTTTCCGTACCCACTGTATATATAATATTTCTGGCAATATTGGAAGAAAGCTGAGCTGGATGATGACATCACTGAATCAACAATGAACTGACTTCAACTAAATTATTGACAGTTTGTTATTGTCCTCTTGCATTATTGACAGATTGTTTTCCTGTTTGACACTGTAAAGCTGCTTTGACACTATCTGTATTGTATAAAGCGCT
>NW_015569566.1:0-217 GCF_001515605.1 Sinocyclocheilus anshuiensis | reverse complement strand
AGTTAGATAGATTATTCTTATTTTCTTTATTTTTATTTGACAGTAGTTTTTCCCTAAACATAGCACATACCGAACCATACCAAAACTGTGACTCTAAAACCGTGATTCAAACTGAACCACAAGTAAGTTGAACCGTTCCACCCCCATGGAAGTTATTTGCAAATAATTTAAAATTAGTCAACTGTTTTATGATAGAAATGTTAAATGACCGACAGCT
>NW_015569565.1:0-217 GCF_001515605.1 Sinocyclocheilus anshuiensis | reverse complement strand
ATTAATGACAGAATTTTCATTTTTGGGTGAACTATCTCTTTAAGCAGCACAATTGTTTTCAATATTAATAATAAATCAGCTTATTAGAATGATTTCTGAAGAATCATGTAACACTGAAGACTCTAGTAATGGCTGATGAAAATTCAACTTTGCATCACAGGAGAACCGTTAGAAATAGAAAACCGTTATTTTAAATTGTAATAATATTTCACAATAT
>NW_015569564.1:0-217 GCF_001515605.1 Sinocyclocheilus anshuiensis | reverse complement strand
CAGCCTGTTCTTTATCTGAACCGGGTTGGAAAACTCTCCTGTTTTTTAAATAAAGCAATCCTTTTTTTCCCAAAATGAATTTTATTGCATTAGTGTTAATGACACCAGAACATGTTAATATATTTAATGAAGCTTCACATGTAGCTTCTGTGCTGCATTTACAGTGTAAAGTGGCTCAGATCATAGTGTGTCTCTGTCATTCACTGTTTATTTAGAG
>NW_015569563.1:0-217 GCF_001515605.1 Sinocyclocheilus anshuiensis | reverse complement strand
CATTTTTTTTTTCTTGTGGACAGTTGAGGACCTTGAAGTCAAAAATGTTGAGAACCACCGATCTACAAATATTCTGCTTAAATGAATTGCTTTACAAAGCTATTAAAAAAAAATTTAAAAATTAAAAAAATTAAAAAGATTGAAATTAATGAGCTGGAACACATACTGAAGAAGAAGCATCATGAAGTGCACATCACATGTTCCTCCTTCAATATGT
>NW_015569562.1:0-217 GCF_001515605.1 Sinocyclocheilus anshuiensis | reverse complement strand
CATTTTTTTTTTCTTGTGGACAGTTGAGGACCTTGAAGTCAAAAACGTTGAGAACCACCGATCTACAAATATTCTGCTTAAATGAATTGCTTTACAAAGCTATTAAAAAAAAAATTAAAAATTAAAAAAATTAAAAAGATTGAAATTAATGAGCTGGAACACATACTGAAGGAGAAGCATCATGAAGTGCACATCACATGTTCCTCCTTCAATATGT
>NW_015569561.1:0-217 GCF_001515605.1 Sinocyclocheilus anshuiensis | reverse complement strand
CAAAATAATGATCTTTAAAAAAGCATCATATGACCCCTTTATATATGACTCCAGTATATCATAGACAAATCAGACAGGTACTACAGAGTTCCTAGCGGAGGCTGTATCCAAGCAGGCCTGGCTGCTGTGAGCTCTGAGACGGCTCTCCCCCGCTGGAATGTGTGGCTGCCAGTCACTGTGTGTGTGTGATGTAAACATTCACAGTTTATCAGAGTCT
>NW_015569560.1:0-217 GCF_001515605.1 Sinocyclocheilus anshuiensis | reverse complement strand
CTGATAAAAATGTAAGAAAAATTTGAGTGCTCAAGAGAAATTTTTTATATGTCTTATTTGACATTCAATATCTCAGGAAAGAAATAAGGTGGGAGGAAAATAAAGTATCCAAAAGTTACAATATTTTGTAACAAAACAGGCATTTTTGTTTAGCCCTTGACTCTCTGAAGGAATTTTAAAAACTGTTGTTTTCTGAGTGCCATGCACAAAAATAATG
>NW_015569559.1:0-217 GCF_001515605.1 Sinocyclocheilus anshuiensis | reverse complement strand
CAATAGAATGTGGGTAAATGCAGTCTGTGAGTGTGTACTAAAGTTTCTGTCAAATAAATCCACATATTTGATACTTTAGTCCTCTGGTTGTGTCTCCAGATTGAAAAGCTTTTCTCTGAGCCGATAGTATCTTCCTTCTTTGGTCATGAGCTGCTGGTGTGTTCCCTGCTCCACGACTTCACCTCCCTCCATGAAGATAATGTGGTCTGCTTTCTCT
>NW_015569558.1:0-217 GCF_001515605.1 Sinocyclocheilus anshuiensis | reverse complement strand
TGTTTGCTTTTCACCTAATACAGCTAGTTTTTGTTATTACCGTATCGTAGTAAACCATATCATGGTTAGGCCTTAACCTTCCATCATCACAGCAACACGAAGATTTAAATAATGATCTAATTGTTTAACCTGTGCATTCACTCGGTGTGCATAACAGACTCAGCGGTTGTTGTTGTGAATATTATGTGTCGTAATATTGCATCAATGAATCAAATCT
>NW_015569557.1:0-217 GCF_001515605.1 Sinocyclocheilus anshuiensis | reverse complement strand
AAATGTGATTATTTTAAAGGGGGTGATTCTTTTCTATGCCCACTGAATACATTGTTTACTGTACACTATAACATTGAATCCAGAGTCTTGGAGGTAGGGAGAGGACTTAAGAAATTCGGAAGATACCTAACAGGCGAAATATGCATTATTACTAACAGATGACGAGAGCGGGGCGTTGGCGAACTGCAAAGAGCTCAGCAGATGTCAAGAGACTTCT
>NW_015569556.1:0-217 GCF_001515605.1 Sinocyclocheilus anshuiensis | reverse complement strand
TTACAAAATGCCTTCTCAATGTGCTGTGTTATGCCAGTGCTGTCTGGTCATATCAGTGTCTGTGTGATGAACATCAATAAACAGTGTTGAAAAATGAAATTAAGACAACTGAGGAAACTTTCATCCAGATCTGTGCCCGTGTTAGTATACAGTTTTTTTTTTTTTTTAATTATTATTTCATTTTCTTTTAACCAGAGCTGATCTAATGTCTACGTCT
>NW_015569555.1:0-217 GCF_001515605.1 Sinocyclocheilus anshuiensis | reverse complement strand
GTTTTCTCGCGGTATCCAGCGCGTGTCTCTCGGTGGCGGTGTTCCGGTGCTCTGCTGCGGCGGGCGGCTCGCGGTGTGTTTATAATAAAGTTGGTGTCCAGGAGACAATGGCGAGGCGGTGGTCTCTGTTTGCATGACAATGTCTCAGCGCTGAACGCCTCCTCCCCTCTGCTCCTCCATGCATCTCTAATGCACCTCCGCGTTAACCCTTTCCATC
>NW_015569554.1:0-217 GCF_001515605.1 Sinocyclocheilus anshuiensis | reverse complement strand
GAAGTCACAAAGTCTCATGTCATTTAAAAATAAATAAATAAATAAACCCAGACAGCAACAGCCTAGTATGGTAAATTATTTAAATACCAGGGGTGCACATAAGTGATACGCAGGTGCGCATGCGCGATCAAAATAAAAAATGCGCTGTGTAAATAAGTTCTGACAGCGCATATGCGTACCGACATGGTTGACAGCTGTTAATGCACAATTACCATTT
>NW_015569553.1:0-217 GCF_001515605.1 Sinocyclocheilus anshuiensis | reverse complement strand
TGTGTGTTGGACCTATGTAGAGACTCACTTACCCTCCCTGATGGACGTTCTGTGCAACTGACCCATCCTGCTCCAAACCTGACCCCAGTGTCCCTACCTGTGTATTCGGCAGACACATCTAAACATACCCTTGCTGTGGAAAAAACAGCCTGCGAGCCATTGTCTCACACCATAGAAGCCCTGCCCGTTAGTTCCAATTGCCACACACAACGCAGTC
>NW_015569552.1:0-217 GCF_001515605.1 Sinocyclocheilus anshuiensis | reverse complement strand
TAATTTAAAATAAGTAAATGTATGATATTTCAATACAGCAAAAAATTATTTGCATACATTTAGTAGACACATACAAACATTTTTCTCTCTCTCTCTCTCTCTCTCTATATATATATATATTAATTATTTTATTATTATTAATGTAAGTAATATAAGTAAGGGTAACAGTGTTGAACATTTAGTATGACACTAAAAATATGCATATATATATATATAT
>NW_015569551.1:0-217 GCF_001515605.1 Sinocyclocheilus anshuiensis | reverse complement strand
CGCTCACACATCACCGTCTCGAGTGCAGGCAAGACAGAACAGATTTCCTGAGCGGTTTCACTTACACTGTAACCACATACATGGATATAAAATATGATGCATAGAAAAGAAACCGTTGGCCGTCTAAGTGAGTTTGATTCATACATTGATGGTTCGAGTGATTAATTTCAGAAAAAAACATGCAATTAGTTAATTTTTTAACCGATTGACAGCACTA
>NW_015569550.1:0-217 GCF_001515605.1 Sinocyclocheilus anshuiensis | reverse complement strand
TGATAAATTCAGGGTTGTTGCGGTCATGGATAGCCAGATAATTTTTAAGTCATGGTGATTTCTAGGCCTTTAAAAGTCGTGAAAAAGTTCTCTAGCGAATAAACATTTTTATAGTTCTTAGTTATACAATGTTTTATTGTTATGAATATTTAGAGATGTTGCAATGTCTATGAAATTATTTTTTTAATCATACTAAATACAAAATGGTGTAATTATT
>NW_015569549.1:0-217 GCF_001515605.1 Sinocyclocheilus anshuiensis | reverse complement strand
CAAGCCTAGTTATAGACAGTCAAATGACATGATGCTGACATGGTATGTATTAGGGATGGGTCACGATTTTCGAATATTCGTTTAGTTGATTTAATAATAGAATTTCGAATAGGCTGTGCGATGTTTTTTATACAATATTTCTCCATGTTTTCGGTGCTGATTCATAAAGCATGTTAGAATAGTAGACATCACTTTATAATGGTTTGTGGCATTTTCT
>NW_015569548.1:0-217 GCF_001515605.1 Sinocyclocheilus anshuiensis | reverse complement strand
TACATTAATGTTTAAGTTGAGATTTACAAGAAATATTTTAACTGTTACAATGTAAAGGGAATACTGCTGTAAAAAAGCACCTTAATTGTTTAAAGTGTTTGCAAACCAAATAGTATTGCACTTGTTCATACAGCAGTACTTTTAAAATAAATGTGAGCAATACAGTACTTTAGAATTCATTATTGAATTTTGCGCATAATGCGATTAATCGCAGAAA
>NW_015569547.1:0-217 GCF_001515605.1 Sinocyclocheilus anshuiensis | reverse complement strand
CTATTAGACTTTTTGTAAATTTGCCATGAATTGTGCAGGTGAATCATGACTTTCACTAATGAAGAGAATGTAGATAAACCATTGATAAACCAGTTCTCTGAAATAGCTCAAGGGTGCATCTCATGCATATATAGAGTTACAAATTCTGACAGTGGATGAACACCCAGGAAATGATCAGGGTCAACAGCCGAGAGGAAGAAGAGGAGTAAGGATGCAT
>NW_015569546.1:0-217 GCF_001515605.1 Sinocyclocheilus anshuiensis | reverse complement strand
GCCATAGAGAAACATTGGAAGATCCGAAGCTCTCATCGGTTTGATAATGTTTATGCTACAAAAATGGAAAAACTATGTGCCTGGGGTACTTTTAACACTGATTCCAGGTATCTTGAGAGGATGGGCAATGGAATTTATTTTATTCCTAAACCCAAAAAAGCTAAATGTCCCTATTCAACCCCAATGAAGATGAAAACGTTCATTTTCTGGTTGTCAT
>NW_015569545.1:0-217 GCF_001515605.1 Sinocyclocheilus anshuiensis | reverse complement strand
TTGTGTTATTTTACACGTAGTTATTACATTTCTGCACCTGAATACCACTGTTACTGACTTTATTTGTAACTGTGTTTTGTTGTATTCATCAATGCTTGTAATTTGTGTAATTGTTCATGTTTTATTACTAACTTTATTAAAGCTAGTAGTTTTGCTGTGGTAAATCTAATTGTTTTTTTTGCTGATCCGAAAAATGATCCGATCCGTGACTCAAAAT
>NW_015569544.1:0-217 GCF_001515605.1 Sinocyclocheilus anshuiensis | reverse complement strand
TACATGAAAATACCATGGTAATCATCATTTTACCACGGTACCGACAAAGTACTTATGCGATTTTTATTAAACATTTATTTATGTACGATGCACATTCTTTCAAAGCAGCTTCGCAGTAATAAACGGGAAAATAACAGGTAATGAATCAGTAAAATTAATCAGTTATAATACAAATTCAATTTCAGCCTTGAAGCAGCTCTAAAAAAAAAAAGACAAT
>NW_015569543.1:0-217 GCF_001515605.1 Sinocyclocheilus anshuiensis | reverse complement strand
TCGGGGCGGCAAACGTCATGAGAGACATGCAGAATTATTATTGCACGTGTTATGAATAATTTCACAACAGTATCATCCTGTTTAGTTTCGATTACAATCAATTAATCCAACAAAAGGAAAGAAAAAGGGCAAACATGGCACTGCAAACCAATCAAAATGAAAGAAAATGGATCCAGCTGCGGCTTGCTGGTCGTGTGGTTTACTCACGTGCCAAATA
>NW_015569542.1:0-217 GCF_001515605.1 Sinocyclocheilus anshuiensis | reverse complement strand
AGGCTACTTACACTAACTCCGCCTACCAACGTGTGGTAGTGTTACTCAACAGTGCAAAAAAACATCTTATAATTGCCTGCTTCAGTGGCACAGGTGGTAAAGCTCAAAGCAGCTGTTTTTTGACACGACGGACCCGAGTTCGATTCCGCCTTCTGCTGAACTCATTCTTCTGCCTTTTCACATCCCGTATCACATCGGAAAGGCATATATTTTCAAT
>NW_015569541.1:0-217 GCF_001515605.1 Sinocyclocheilus anshuiensis | reverse complement strand
TTATAATGGATTTATGTGAAGATTGTTTTAAGTTCACTTAAATTATAAGTTTTTTTTTAAGTCTAATAAATGTTCAAATTGATAGCTCTCAATTACACTGTAATGTTGAATGGCTATAGCTAACTAACTATAACTATTTCATAGAGACATCAGTAGTATATCAGTGATACTCTCCTTCAGTCATAAAAAAAGATGCCATAAAACAAATATTAAAAAT
>NW_015569540.1:0-217 GCF_001515605.1 Sinocyclocheilus anshuiensis | reverse complement strand
TACAGTGAATTTATAACAGCTAAGGGGTGTTGTTAGGTACGAAGCGGAGCGGAATAGCCTTCTTGGGGCTTATTGCTTTAGTTTAAAACATATAAAGTAATAATGGTCTTCATGTAAGTACCTTTTCAGTATTATTTACATGCTATTATAGTATTTATTCATATTTTGAATTTTTTTATATTTTCATTTTAGTTTACGGTGTATGTCTTTTAAAAAT
>NW_015569539.1:0-217 GCF_001515605.1 Sinocyclocheilus anshuiensis | reverse complement strand
ATTTTACTTAAATAAAATAAGTTCATTTGGATGTTCCCACATTAAAAATTTTTAAGCTACCTGACAAAGCATTTTTTACAGTGTAATTAAAATACTACATCAGTAGCCATATGCACACTGACATACAATCCATAATGAGACAAAACTTAGATCTTTTTAAAGAGAGAACTTACTTAAATGGAGGCTAAATGCTTTTTTAACCTCGTAAGGGCCTTTT
>NW_015569538.1:0-217 GCF_001515605.1 Sinocyclocheilus anshuiensis | reverse complement strand
CAAAACTCACACTTACACTCTTACAGACTCTCTCTCTCACACACATACACACACACAGACATAAACACACATACACATACTAATAGCAGATCCAGACAATAGGAGGACAGAGTGAAGGTACACAGTACCTAAAATGTCCACTCTTTTATTAGGGGGGGGGGATGTACAGTGAGTGGTCATTGAAAATGTGTTCTGATATATGTTCTTCACAGAAAAT
>NW_015569537.1:0-217 GCF_001515605.1 Sinocyclocheilus anshuiensis | reverse complement strand
GGCAGCAAACAATCAGAAACAAGGAAACAGTCCAGGGTCAAAAAATACTAAGGCAAGGCAAGAAAACAAGGAACTAGAAAACACGGGAAAACACAAAGACGTTACGGGCTAACAATATCCAGTGATGTGAGTGTGTGTGTGAGCATCTTAAATAGTCCTTCTGATATGAGACGTGTGAACTGATAATGAGTTCCTGGGCAGAGGGAACCTGGGAAAT
>NW_015569536.1:0-217 GCF_001515605.1 Sinocyclocheilus anshuiensis | reverse complement strand
TATATTATATTATATTATATTATATTATATAGACCACATTGCAACTTATTCTGATGAAAACTGGTCACTTAGACATTTAGTGACAGCAAACTAGAGTTTTTTCATTATTATTATTATTATTTTATTTATTTATTTATTTTAGTATGTTTCACATACACTACCGGTCAACAGTTTGGGATCAGTAAGCCTTGTAATGTTTTTTAAAGAAGTCTCTTAT
>NW_015569535.1:0-217 GCF_001515605.1 Sinocyclocheilus anshuiensis | reverse complement strand
TTCAACCCAGAGCGACGGACAGACATACTTAGTAGGGATATTGAGCGATTCAAACTTTTAATCTAATTACTTACATGATGTGCCGATAAATTCATAAAATTAAGTGCAAATTAATCGCACATAAATTCGCATAAAAACAAAGTCATTATTGTGTTAAATGAAAAAAAAAAAACCATTGAATAGATATTACAAAAATTTGCTTTAGAAAGAAATATTT
>NW_015569534.1:0-217 GCF_001515605.1 Sinocyclocheilus anshuiensis | reverse complement strand
TGTGTGTGTGTGAGAGAGAGAGTGTGTGTGTGTGTGTGTGTGTGTCTGTGTGTCTGTGTTTGTGTGTATCACCTCCTCTCCATCTCCAGCTTGATGTCGATGCCCTGTTTCTCCAGCAGCTCTCTCTGAGCGTAGTTCCAGTCGGCCGGCTCTCCCTGCTGCTCCACACAGCTGCTGCGCTCGCGCTCCAGACGCGCCTGCTCCGGGTGATTGAACC
>NW_015569533.1:0-217 GCF_001515605.1 Sinocyclocheilus anshuiensis | reverse complement strand
TATCATAACACACAAAACAGTATACAATTCAAAAGACAATATACAAGAACACTAATGGTATACACAATGTCTTGAGATGCGTTCGTTCACAGAAAGGTTCTCCTATGAATTACAGAAGAGTCCATTTTTATGGGCATTGTGTCTTTCCTAAGGGTAAATAAACTGAGAGTTGTGCTCTGCCCACATTCCTTTGGGCAATAAAGCCAGTGATATCAGC
>NW_015569532.1:0-217 GCF_001515605.1 Sinocyclocheilus anshuiensis | reverse complement strand
TACATAATGCGTGAAGTCGAGCTAGTGCAAGATGAGCATTTGTGGATAAAAATTATATAAATTTGTATTTTTTCTAAGAAAATGACAGATCGTTACACTAGATAAGACCTCGGCTGGGATTGTGTAGAGCCCTTTAAAGCTGCGTTGAAACTGCAATTTGGACCTTCAGCCAGTTGGCCACCATTGAAGTCCATTATATGGAGAAAAATCCTGGAAT
>NW_015569531.1:0-217 GCF_001515605.1 Sinocyclocheilus anshuiensis | reverse complement strand
TTTATTTTATGTAGATAGAATAACTATTATATATTTTAAAACATTGAATGTTATTAAAAACTGAATTTTAGTAATTCGGGATAGTTATAATTATTATTATAATTATTATTATTATTATTATTAATGGTGACATCATGATCAGAATGAAGTGAGAAATGATTTATAGTTCATATTTAGACAGCTGATTGTGAAACTAACAATCACATATTAGCCTTTT
>NW_015569530.1:0-217 GCF_001515605.1 Sinocyclocheilus anshuiensis | reverse complement strand
CTTAAGTGGGACTTAAGTATATCTTAATTCATAATTAATAATTTCAATATTCTGTCATTTCTATAGTGTCTTTGAAATATAGTGTATATATAATAAGTGCACTGTTGAATGTACTAACAAGCATTTATGCTAAACTTAAATATACTTTAATGTCATTACAATGTGCACTTAAGTTTTTCCTTCTGGAGCATCAGTGAGCATTTGAACCTTTTGTAAT
>NW_015569529.1:0-217 GCF_001515605.1 Sinocyclocheilus anshuiensis | reverse complement strand
TGGTGTCTGGAAGCGATCCTAGCCAAGGAGGTACACCACATCTAACGCCAGGCTGCACGCTCTTCCTTCAGCACCCATCAGGCTTTTTCCTGTGGTACGTGTGTGATCATTTATAGGGGGCTTAATCAACATGTATTTAGTGCATGTATTTTGTGAATCATTTTTATAGGCCTTGGTTGCCTGATTCTGTGTACACAAGCCAAAGGTTGTGCCAGAT
>NW_015569528.1:0-217 GCF_001515605.1 Sinocyclocheilus anshuiensis | reverse complement strand
CTTGTTTTTAATGCTGTCCTGTGACTTTTATTAATAAAATAGCTTCGATCCTGGATTAGGGTAAGGGATAATGCATGGCTAGTTGTGCATTAAACTATTTTAATGCACAACGTGGAAGCAAAGAACCACTCGACGTGAAGTGCATTAAAATGGTTTAATGCACAGCTAGCCATGCATTATCCCTTACTTAAATGCTCAGTTGAATCATTTTAAAGAT
>NW_015569527.1:0-217 GCF_001515605.1 Sinocyclocheilus anshuiensis | reverse complement strand
GGAGTCAAACCCTTAACCCTGACATTACTAGCACCTTACTGTACTGTTGGAGCTACAGAAATCCTACCAATAAAGACTGAATGCTGCAGATTCACAGATTGAAAATAGCTCTAATACTGTGAAATAAATTTCTTAGGAAAACTGTTCTCAGAAGACGGATAACTTCCATTTTATATGAATGATTATAGTTGATAATACCTATGTGGTGGAAATGGCC
>NW_015569526.1:0-217 GCF_001515605.1 Sinocyclocheilus anshuiensis | reverse complement strand
TAATTTTATTTTAATTTTGGTTTTGTTGTATTTTTCGTTTATAATACTTTTTTATTTTAATTAATTTTTTCTTATTTTTTAATGTCAGTTTTAGTTTAGTTATTTTCATGTTTGATTTAATAATTTTAGTACTTCAATTTACACCTTTGCAACAAAGTGAAATACTAACTGAAAGTATAAAACGGGTGTGTATATATACATATATACACATATAGAT
>NW_015569525.1:0-217 GCF_001515605.1 Sinocyclocheilus anshuiensis | reverse complement strand
AGTTCATGTCTCGCTCTGCTTTGCTCGCGGCTCGTCTTCTTTAATTCACAGATCCTTCCTCCAGGGTCAATTTTGCCAAGAGTGCACTGTCCCCCAGCAAACGGATCTCGTTCTTGGGAACAGTTCTTGACTCAGCACGAATGAGGGCGGTAGTCAAGCCAGAACGTGCACAGGCTATTCAGCAGCTCGTGGCCTCATTCAAAGTTGGAGCCCCTCG
>NW_015569524.1:0-217 GCF_001515605.1 Sinocyclocheilus anshuiensis | reverse complement strand
CTACAAGCAACAGCACAAATAAATACAATAGAGTAAAGATACAAACAAAATAAACAGTGATTTTCAGTTTTTTTTTAGGTAGGTCTAACTAGTTTTTAGGTACAGAAATTGAAAATAGTAATGAAATGTAAAACAGCATTGCATATTTAACTGTATAAATGAAAGATTAATGTTTATTAAAGTTGCAAAAGCTATTCAATCAAGAGCAGTGAGTGAT
>NW_015569523.1:0-217 GCF_001515605.1 Sinocyclocheilus anshuiensis | reverse complement strand
GAATACATTGATATTTCTATCCAAAATAATTATACCGTAAACATGTTGGCACCCATTCTTTTATTACAGAAATGGTAACTACAATGAGAAATGGAGCAATTAGAGAGGTTCACATGCATTATTTAGTCCTCATTAGCTTCATGTGACATGGCCGGCTATGGACCAATGAAAAGTGTTGGCTGCGCCCGGGCAATTAGTAAAATTAGTGGTGCAGGAT
>NW_015569522.1:0-217 GCF_001515605.1 Sinocyclocheilus anshuiensis | reverse complement strand
ATGTACATACTATCCACCTTAACTGCCCTAAATAGTATTGAAAATTACTAATTACTAATTAGTAGAATTTAGGATGATTGGGACGCAGGCTGTGATTGGTCCATCCTGATCCGCGCTGAGAAAAGTAACACGTATTACGTTACGCACGGCGTGTTTTGCGCGCTTGCATCGTCATCAAATAATAATTTGCAGCCGAACAAAAACACTGAGATTGTTT
>NW_015569521.1:0-217 GCF_001515605.1 Sinocyclocheilus anshuiensis | reverse complement strand
GCGTGTTGGTTTGGGTGGACTGAGCATTGATGCATGTGAGGTTTCTGAAGGTTGTAGGAAACAACTTCTGGACCTTGTTTTGCGCTATGAGGATATTTTCTCCCGCCATCACCTTGATTGTGGTAAAGCTCAAGGATTTGTACACCGAATTCACCTTACTGATACTAAACCCTTTAGTTTGCCATACCGAAGAGTACCCCCGAGTCAGTATCAGGTT
>NW_015569520.1:0-217 GCF_001515605.1 Sinocyclocheilus anshuiensis | reverse complement strand
ATTTTTATTTTATTTATTAGGCTGGCCCTTTCTCCGTAGTAATGCCACCACACAAAATGCCTCTATATAGGCCCAGACAATAAAGAAATTGATAATTTACTTGGTAATAATAATAATAACATGGGCTGTAACCACCTTGTGGCATCCCACTGTCAGACTTCTCAATCTAAATTCCACAAAATCTCCCAATCCCAAAGCCGTTGTGTGATTACAATGT
>NW_015569519.1:0-217 GCF_001515605.1 Sinocyclocheilus anshuiensis | reverse complement strand
TTCTCCTTGTGTCTGCAGTCCTGTGCTGGTTCGTTGTTTAATGCTATCCATGGAGAGGGCTCCGAGCTCGGCATTTGCCCGAACGCAGAGCGCTCCCCCCGATAGGAATGGGTCGATGGTGAGGAATCGGGGTGGTGGAGGGATGCTGGAAGACTAGTGAGAATGAAGGTAATGCTGCTATGATTATTTATAGTGGTTCTCTCTCGTAGTGGTAGGA
>NW_015569518.1:0-216 GCF_001515605.1 Sinocyclocheilus anshuiensis | reverse complement strand
TATATATATATATATATATATATATATATATATATAGGTACAGGCATTTCTCTTCCAGTGTGTATTATTCCAAAGTGACTCTAGTTAATAGCTATCCATTTTCCTGCCGTGTTACCACATTTAAAAAAAAATTTATCTGTTTTTCTTTGTCACACGTTCAGGTTCTACCTGCAGTTCAGTGCTGATATTTCCTCTAGTGCAGGAATTGCATTTGCT
>NW_015569517.1:0-217 GCF_001515605.1 Sinocyclocheilus anshuiensis | reverse complement strand
GAACTGACCATTCATTCATTCTACTTATTAGAAATGGGGTCTTTAAAGCCCTGTAAAGTACCATATAGTCCCATATCTCAAAAACGTTGCAGTGGAATGGTTTTGTATGAGGTGTGCATATAGTATGAGACGTCCCGCATAGGAACTGACCATTGTTTTTTCTAATTATTAAAAATGGGGTCTTTATAGGCCTCTGAAGTAGAATATTGTCCCATAT
>NW_015569516.1:0-217 GCF_001515605.1 Sinocyclocheilus anshuiensis | reverse complement strand
ACATATTCTTGGTTAATTTAATTAGAGTACTTATTACTGCAATAACAGACTTAATGTTTAGAATAGAATTTAATGTTTTAAGCATGCATGTTAACTGTAATTAAATAAAAAAATGTATTATATGCAATAACATATTAAATGCAATTAGATTAAATTTCAAAGTGCTTTTTTGACTCATTCAGTACATCTTTATATGTAATTTTATAAATACTTCTAT
>NW_015569515.1:0-217 GCF_001515605.1 Sinocyclocheilus anshuiensis | reverse complement strand
TTCCTGTAAAGAT
Organism: Sinocyclocheilus anshuiensis; assembly: GCF_001515605.1. NCBI lineage: Eukaryota > Metazoa > Chordata > Actinopteri > Cypriniformes > Cyprinidae > Sinocyclocheilus > Sinocyclocheilus anshuiensis. The sequence goes on along the minus strand of NW_015569515.1, from coordinate 204 downwards.
GCATTCGCTGCTTCCTGCTGCTGCTTCGCCTCAAGGACTTCAGCTCTGCTGCCTGAGAAACAGACAGAATGATTCATTTAACCATTGTGCATCAATTTAAAAAAAAGTTACTCAGAGGTACTTAGAGGACAAAAACATCTAAGGCTGGGTAAAAAAATCTCGATATCTCGATATTAATCGATTCTCATTTTTACGGAACGATAT
>NW_015569514.1:0-217 GCF_001515605.1 Sinocyclocheilus anshuiensis | reverse complement strand
TATGAGCTTGACAAATTCAAACGATCAGCTCACATTGCTTTCATGTGCAATTTTTAACTACCACAAACAGGCAGAGACAATAGTAGTTTTAGCAACATTAGCCTTACAGAGTGCCAAGAAGCACTTTCAGATAGGGAATTTGGAAAACAAATGCGTGACTTACTTTGTTTGGAGCAACGTTCGCGCACGAAGTGTTGCTATTGATCCCTAAACATAT
>NW_015569513.1:0-217 GCF_001515605.1 Sinocyclocheilus anshuiensis | reverse complement strand
CTAAGGCCAGTTAAATGTTTTTGCTTTTGTATGATTGTTCTCACCGATCTTTGTTCTCAATACTGATGTAGTCGGTCTGAGTTGATCTGGCCACAAAGCGGATGCGGGTTTTGGAGTGAAAGGAGGACATGGCGTTCGCAATCACTGATCTGTCATAATAGGCTGCAAACAAAAAGGCCGACAACTTTAAAATGAGATCTACATGAATGATAGATAT
>NW_015569512.1:0-217 GCF_001515605.1 Sinocyclocheilus anshuiensis | reverse complement strand
TGCAAACAGCGTATGCTGTTCTGTGTCAGCCGCACCACACGGATATGCTGTTTTCATTCAAATCAAAGCGTAAATAAACATAGAAAATGTATCAATGACTTCCAATAAATCCATTCAGTACAGTTTTTAGCAAAATTCCTGTGCATAATTAAATCACAGTAATTGCAATGTCAAATATATAGCTGCAAGCAGCGATGGTGGGCCCAAGCCATCAGTG
>NW_015569511.1:0-217 GCF_001515605.1 Sinocyclocheilus anshuiensis | reverse complement strand
CAGTAACCAGCAACAACCACCCTTCCTCTTCTCATCGAAGACATGAGATGCAGTTCTAAACAGTCTTTCGCTGTCGGTGCTTGTAATGATTTTTGTGTTTTTCTCTGACACTTTTAAATGCTTCCACACTGCTGATGTGTTTGCTGCATTAGTGCGTGCCTCTGTTTGATCTCGTCACGTCATTGTTCGGTACAATTTATTCGGTCTTTTCGCTTAT
>NW_015569510.1:0-217 GCF_001515605.1 Sinocyclocheilus anshuiensis | reverse complement strand
CAGCGTTTGGCTCTCGGAGAGCGAGTCTGATCCAGACGTGAACTATCACTCACACAAACCGAAATAAGACGAAACAAGACATGAATATGGACGTGTTTCTATAAACAGGGTTCATTTATCAAACCTTTCATACGCTGTTAGCCACGTGGCAGCAGCTGCATGTATGATTAATGGCATCCAAAATAAAAGTTTTTGTGTACATAATATATGTGTGTGT
>NW_015569509.1:0-217 GCF_001515605.1 Sinocyclocheilus anshuiensis | reverse complement strand
ATATATATATATATATATATATAGTGGAGACCAAGGCTAGTTGTTTTTTTTACTCTATAGTAAATATGGTGGGTTTATTTTATTTTTGAAAGTCAATTTATGTATAGATACATGGCTGTAGCTACATAAACACTACAGCACAATTCCACTGTTGCTTTGTGTAACTGGCCTCCAAAACCTTAAAGGGGTCATATGATGTTGCTAAAAAGAACATTAT
>NW_015569508.1:0-217 GCF_001515605.1 Sinocyclocheilus anshuiensis | reverse complement strand
GATCAACATCCCACCCCTCCTGTGACCCATGATTTGTCTGTATGTGTATTCAGAGAGCCAGTGAGCAACGGACTTTCAAAATAATAATAGTATTAATAAAAACTGTGTTAACGCGCGATAAAATAATTGTCGGCGTTAATTAATTGATGCGTTAACGCAATAATAACACGTTAACTTGCCCAGCCCTTATATATATACACCGTATAATCGTATATAT
>NW_015569507.1:0-217 GCF_001515605.1 Sinocyclocheilus anshuiensis | reverse complement strand
TTTAGATGTGCACAAGCGACATTGCCAAAACAGCATTTGCAACCCATTTTGACACATTTACAAATTAATCTCTTGTGTTTTTCAAAAAAGGTTCAGACATTTTTTAATGACATGCAAAATACAACAAGGAACCTGTATTAAAACAAAAAAATAGGTTATATTGTCATATAATGTTAACTTTAAAGGGGTCATATGATGTTGCTAAAAAGAACATTAT
>NW_015569506.1:0-217 GCF_001515605.1 Sinocyclocheilus anshuiensis | reverse complement strand
AGGAGACCCATAGTTGCCCTGTGGTGTTTGGTCTGCAGATTGGCTTCACAGGCTGTGGAATGAATCCTGCCAGGTCATTTGGTCCAGCTGTGCTAACTATGAACTTCCACAATCACTGGGTTAGTAAACAAACCTCATGTGGTAGAAAACAAATAATCATTCACACACACATGTATGTGTGTGTGTGTGTGTGTGTGCGTGCGTGCGTGCGTGCGTG
>NW_015569505.1:0-217 GCF_001515605.1 Sinocyclocheilus anshuiensis | reverse complement strand
CAGCAGAAAACTGTAATATAATGCATGTGTATATATATATATATAATATATATAGGATTCAGTTCAATCAGTATTCATAATCAGTTAAACACTTAAAACTCTTAAATGATAATCTATTTTCAAACATTTAATCATTAATCATTTAGTTAGCAATTTTGAATATAGTTTTAGATCAACAATACATGGATTTTTCTCAGGCATGTGTATATATATATAT
>NW_015569504.1:0-217 GCF_001515605.1 Sinocyclocheilus anshuiensis | reverse complement strand
GGGAGGAGCTTCACTGAAGGTGATACTGTTGTGGGAGGAGCTTCATTGAAGGTGTGATTGTTGTGGGAGGAGCTGCAATGTAAACAGCGTTGTGAACTGAGAGGGGAGCCATGTTAACTGCATACACTTCTGACTAATGGTTGCATAACTTTATAACTATTATTAACACACCAGTAGTTCTTTAACTGGTCAAATAACCCAGCACACAACAATGTAT
>NW_015569503.1:0-217 GCF_001515605.1 Sinocyclocheilus anshuiensis | reverse complement strand
TGAGAAAAATGGTGATGTGTTCAATACTTATTTTACCCACTGTATTATTCAGTACTTAAATGTACACAATTTGTGACAAGGACACCATAAAATAAAGTGTAACTCTTTATTTTAAGGTATTATTGTTACAACGTAATTATACAAATAAGTACTGAGCATTATTATTTAACAACATGTATTTACAGCATTAGGGTTAGGGTTAATTGCTTGTAATTAT
>NW_015569502.1:0-217 GCF_001515605.1 Sinocyclocheilus anshuiensis | reverse complement strand
GGTGACTCAGCTCACCTACCATCAAGAATCTTGAATTCTACTGCATTGAACTGTTTGGATCTGATCATTTTGAGGAGGTTGAACCTGCCTGCGAGGACCAACCAAAATTCACAATCCGAACAAGAAGTCTCACAAAAAAGCTTGAAGCTGCTTCATCCTCTTTATTGTTATATTCAGATGCTACTACTGCCACCATACCAGTGCCCAAGGCAGAAAG
>NW_015569501.1:0-217 GCF_001515605.1 Sinocyclocheilus anshuiensis | reverse complement strand
GTATTAGAAGAAAGTGTAATGAAACCAAAAATAAACATGAAAAAAACGACATGAAGTTATTTTATGTTAAAGCTAAATGAATGCCTTTAAACATAAACATAAATAGGATGAAATTACTTTTTTTAAACAATTAACAAAAAATAAAAAAATTAATCCAGCCATAATATAATTGTCATGTTTCATTGACAAAACAAATAAATAAAGGAGGAGCCGTTTC
>NW_015569500.1:0-216 GCF_001515605.1 Sinocyclocheilus anshuiensis | reverse complement strand
TAGTTATTATTTTTTATTTTACAGTCAAATATTACAATAATATTTCTTATTTTGTTTAATATTTTTATTTAGTAATAATAATAATCAGCAAACCTGAAGCTGTTTAAAATACAAATATTTTAAACCACACTTTTTAACAGAAAAGATAAAAATAAACATACACATACATATTTGTATGTATATTATATGTGTGTGTGTGTGTGTGTGTGTGTGTGT
>NW_015569499.1:0-217 GCF_001515605.1 Sinocyclocheilus anshuiensis | reverse complement strand
TATAACGTCACGTTATTCTCATGATGTCTGAAAATAAAACATGAAGGAAAGTCGACTCTCATTGAGTTAAGCAGATGGATATAAGCTTTATTTGTAGGGCAACCTTATGATATCATGAAATTATTCGTTTCAGTCTTTTTGAAAGGAAGTTCCCCGAACCGGAAGTGCCGCGCATAATTTAAACCACAGTCGGCTCGTCAGGAATAAGGTGGAGTTG
>NW_015569498.1:0-217 GCF_001515605.1 Sinocyclocheilus anshuiensis | reverse complement strand
CTCACACAGGCTATAAAATGTGCCAGGTCATGCTTTATGACTCCATCATCCAAACGCCTTTATATAGTGCCTGACCACGATGTTGATTTTAGTAGAGTTTTTACTTTTTACTGTACATTATATACATTATTATTATTATTATATACATACTACTTATATTTTAATTGTATATACAACATTTATTATATTATTTAAATTATTATTATATTATATTTAT
>NW_015569497.1:0-217 GCF_001515605.1 Sinocyclocheilus anshuiensis | reverse complement strand
AGACATGCTGAATGAAACTGCAGTTCACTCTCTTGACAGTAGATGGTGCTCATGGAACAGCGGTTTCCCTGGAAAACCCCATAAACAAAGCAGACTGCACTACTTTCTGTTCCTGACATGCACCTTTCACAGAGAAGGAAGTCAAAAATATTTACGTTTTCAATCAGTCATTCAGATTTTTGTATTCGTTTTGGTGTTTATCAAACAACACTAAATA
>NW_015569496.1:0-217 GCF_001515605.1 Sinocyclocheilus anshuiensis | reverse complement strand
CGTCTTCGTCATCCCTGCCTGTTTCCACACACCGTGACCGTGACAAAATAACCGACCCAAAAAAGGAAACGTATAGCGACGTGTTTCCCCTCGTTTGTTTTCTGGTTTTTGTCAGTTTTTATTTTTGTTATGGATGACCCTGCCGTCCTCGTTCTCCTGCTGGAGCAGGGGAATCGCTCTCTCGAAGACCACACTACACACTTTGTGGCCCTCGCCA
>NW_015569495.1:0-217 GCF_001515605.1 Sinocyclocheilus anshuiensis | reverse complement strand
GGTTGGGGGAAGTCTAACTGTCTGACTTCTGGCATGCTACAATATAATTTGACTTTATTAACCACTATCAGTCCAAAAATTAAAGTATACAGTATAAAGCTTACATATTTTCTGTATACTTTAATTTTTAGACTGATATTCCAAATAACTTATAGTCTTCAATGATGAATGATATGATATGACAGTTTTTTCTTAATATGGATTTGGACAGGACCGT
>NW_015569494.1:0-216 GCF_001515605.1 Sinocyclocheilus anshuiensis | reverse complement strand
GAAAAAACATGATAACATATTTTATTACCTTTTTTGAAATGGCATATTTTGGTCTCATAAAACAGAGCAACCATACAGGATTATTATTATTATTAATAATAATAATAATAATAACCATTTTAAATAAGATTTTAAATATATATATATATATATGACATTTATGCATTTATGCAAAAGAACATTATTTTGTGTATTTGGTGTAATGAAATGTGTTTA
>NW_015569493.1:0-217 GCF_001515605.1 Sinocyclocheilus anshuiensis | reverse complement strand
ATATATACAGTAATTATATTTTTTCCATTATATTATTTTCGTTATATAATATATAATTGTATATTTTATTTCCATTTTTCATTACTTCTATCTGTGCATATATATAACAGAAAAAATGGCACTTAACCATAGCAAGATCATCCATATTTGTCATACCTGATTTAGAAATGCCAGTTAATCCTCTGCTGCCACCCAAAATCCAATGAGGCTTTAAGCT
>NW_015569492.1:0-217 GCF_001515605.1 Sinocyclocheilus anshuiensis | reverse complement strand
GTCAGCACCAAGCTTCAGAAACGCCCTCCGTCAAGCGTTAACGCCGACTAAAGATATTAATCTTTATTCAAGCTATAAAAGTTCATCAGCGACTAGAACAGTTCAAGGATTTCTCTTTTTCTTTTGTTCTTTGATTTACTTCAACTGACAGACTTCAGTGGGTTTCACTTTCAAATCAGCGCTGTCTCTTTAAAAACCTGATGCATATGACACGGAT
>NW_015569491.1:0-217 GCF_001515605.1 Sinocyclocheilus anshuiensis | reverse complement strand
AACGCTCGCAGTGCACGCCGATTGCCCCCTCGGAGACATCGCGCGTGTGTGCTCTTCGCCAAAACAAATAACGCATAGATTGTGTGTGTCATCAGATGTTTAAACAACGAAAACACGGATGCACACATCCTCTAAGTGATAAGATGGCGCCGACGCTGATGGCTGCCTCCGAGGCGTGCTCCGCAGTTGTTTTTATGTTTTTGTTAGTTTGTCCTGT
>NW_015569490.1:0-217 GCF_001515605.1 Sinocyclocheilus anshuiensis | reverse complement strand
CTCAGGATGGTATGCGGTGGTCCTACTCTTCTGAACCCCATACAGGTGGCACAGTCGCTTAAGCAATTCTCCTTCAAAATTTCGCCCCTGATCTGAATGGATACGTTTTGGCACCCCATAAACATAGAACCACCTCTCTGTCAGGATACGAACCACAGTGCTAGCCTTTTGATCTCGAGTTGGGTAAGCTTGAGTAAACTTAGAAAATACGTCGGTA
>NW_015569489.1:0-217 GCF_001515605.1 Sinocyclocheilus anshuiensis | reverse complement strand
CGTGATATGTATCGTATCGTGACTTTGCTGGTGATACACAGCCCTGTTGGTCACCTCTCTTACTAAGGCTCAACTCCCCTGGTTGCTCAGTCTGGCCGGGCGACCAGCTCTTGGAAGAGTCCTGGTTGTGCCAAACTTTTTCCATTTGAGAATTATGGAGGCCACTGTGCTCTTGGGCAGTGTTAATTTTGACAGCAAATTTTGATTTAGTCTTAGT
>NW_015569488.1:0-217 GCF_001515605.1 Sinocyclocheilus anshuiensis | reverse complement strand
ATTTTATCTTTAGCTCCTTGCATTCTTTCTTATCATGTAGACAACTGGTTAAAAGTAAAATGTGAATATGCAATATAGCGCATATATTTACTAAAATGCTCCTTTATATAGTTATTTTTTCTAGCTGACTGATGTATGCTGAATGGTTATTTTGAGGTCGATTATTGTTACGTGGCATTGTTTACAAGCTTTACATGTTTTCCGCAGTTTGAAACAC
>NW_015569487.1:0-217 GCF_001515605.1 Sinocyclocheilus anshuiensis | reverse complement strand
GAACAGCACGAGTTGCTCATTGTCCTGACTAAAATTAGATGAGTTCATGAATCGTTTAGACAATCCATGGCTCCCAGGAGAATAATCACTTTAATACACCTGCCCCACTGCTCAGGTGACAGTGACCTTTGGCTCTCCTTTTCTGAAGGTTGATGTGAAAGAAGGGGAAAAAAGTGCCAGGAAATGACTTGGCTTCATGCATGTTATGACACTTTCA
>NW_015569486.1:0-217 GCF_001515605.1 Sinocyclocheilus anshuiensis | reverse complement strand
GGTTTGCAGTGTCCGCTGTGAGTTTCTCTGGTGATTAATGATCTAGTGAATGTAGTTTGTTTTTACAGTTCCTCTGAGCAGCGGAGTATGATCCTGTAGAAACATCTGCAGGCGTTTCGTGTGCAGGATCTGCTCTGGATCTACAGCAGCACGTCTGCAGTGATGCTGAACTCGCAGCACTCAGGGAGATGTGCAGACGTGCTGCGCTTGTGCAAGT
>NW_015569485.1:0-217 GCF_001515605.1 Sinocyclocheilus anshuiensis | reverse complement strand
GACCAGCTCTCTTCCTCAGAAGCCCTCTGGCAAATTATCCCAACTGCATGTGAGACACAAAAACTTGCCCCAGTCAGTGAGAATCAGCAAAGCCCAAATCCCCCAGTACAACATTTAGCCTGTCAAACAGGCAGTGCTTTAAATGACATATTGTGCAAAAAGTTGTATTTGCAGAGAGCATCTTTGCCCTTTGGTCAGGAAATAAGTAGGCTCACTG
>NW_015569484.1:0-217 GCF_001515605.1 Sinocyclocheilus anshuiensis | reverse complement strand
ATGCATGTATGTATGTATGTATGTATGTATGTATGTATGTATGTACTGTATGTATGTATGTATGTATGCATGCATGTATGTATGTATGTATGCATGTATGTATGTATGTACTGTATGTATGTATGTATGCATGCATGTATGTATGTATGTATGTATGCATGTATGTATGCATGTACAGGTGCATCTCAATATATTAGAATGTCATGGAAAAGTTCAT
>NW_015569483.1:0-217 GCF_001515605.1 Sinocyclocheilus anshuiensis | reverse complement strand
AGCCCGCCGGCCAATTCACTCCCAAGCCCTCAGCTGACAGCAGCTTTCTCCCTCACCTCAAACCAGGGGAGGAATCTAAGGAGGAAAAGGCTGTTAGCTCGAGTCTATGAGTCCGCTCCAGTGTCGTCTCCAGCCCCTGAGTCCACTCCATTGTTGGCTCCAGCCCCTGAGTTCGCTCCAGTGTCGGCTCCAGCCCCTGAGTCCACTCCAGTGTCGG
>NW_015569482.1:0-217 GCF_001515605.1 Sinocyclocheilus anshuiensis | reverse complement strand
TCGGGTAAGGACAATCAGAATGCCGATGCACTTTCTCGGCTGCATATGGTTGGTCCCGGGGGAGAGAGTAACTGCTCATTAGGAGTAGTAGTTCCAGAGTTGTTAAGGCGAGTTGCGGCCATAGACTCAGGAGTGGTTACTACGCAGGCTGCTATACAGGCTTGGCCTAGTTGTTCTGTATCTGATATGATTGCCTTGCAGGTGGCAGACCCGGTTA
>NW_015569481.1:0-217 GCF_001515605.1 Sinocyclocheilus anshuiensis | reverse complement strand
CAGTGCTAGCGGTGAAGAAATCAAGTTAATTCTTTTCAGTCTTTAATCCACTTACATCTATAAAGTTTGCATGTCTTGCCAGTTGCTATTTGAGAAAAATTACTTTTTGGTAACTGAAGATTTTACATTAGGTAACAAAATATGAAACTATCTAAGCTCAGATGCTGCTATAGATGTTGACTTTTCTCAACCAAGCAGCTACGTTTAACCTGCTAGT
>NW_015569480.1:0-217 GCF_001515605.1 Sinocyclocheilus anshuiensis | reverse complement strand
ATATTTGATCTTTCTGGGCAACCCTTACTTTCAATTACTAATTCGTCAGGGACACAATGCCACAGACTCATATGCTGGCCGATTTATGTCTATCTCACGGGCACAAATTTTTCAGTCTGCTTTTAGTCATTAGTTGTGTTCCAAACTGAAGTGCGCATTTGAAGTGTGATTGCATCACAGTGTCACGACGTAAGCTGTCCCAATTCAGGATGCACCC
>NW_015569479.1:0-217 GCF_001515605.1 Sinocyclocheilus anshuiensis | reverse complement strand
TCCCTATAGGCCTGTTCGTTGTCATCCTGAATGGCTGCGGATCAAGCCGCGCTGCTGGGTTTAGTGGAAGAATTCGTGTCTGGACAGGTCGATAGCCAGGCCGCAGAAACCGCTACAGGTATCTCATTCATTGGTGTCTCTCGTCTTTGCCGTCTCTTGTCGGTTTGAGTGCTGACTCTTAAAGTCCCCATGAAATCAAAATTAAAGTTTTTTGGGT
>NW_015569478.1:0-217 GCF_001515605.1 Sinocyclocheilus anshuiensis | reverse complement strand
ATGCCATTGTTTTTTACACTTAGCGGTGATTCAGAGCTTTCATTACGGGCACGGCAGGCCGCGGATTATCAAGGGCAAACAAAAGATAATTAACGACAGGAAGTAGGGCAGCCGAGCCCGGCTGGGCACCGCCAGGAACCCCCCGACTCAGGGTTCACCGAGCACAGGTCTGTTTAGAAGACTTGGCTTCTGTGAGGACTCAAACAGCATAATTAGT
>NW_015569477.1:0-217 GCF_001515605.1 Sinocyclocheilus anshuiensis | reverse complement strand
ATCTTCAGATCTACATTCAGCAGAGAAATAGGTCGATATGACGAATAGTCCTCTGCTTGCTTACCTTTTTTTTTAAATGAAGGATATATTTGCCTCTCTCAGGGACTGTGGTAAATGGCCTTTTAAGAATGAGTCATTGAGCATATTTAGTAATGGGTCAACTAATAAATGCTTAAATTCTTTGTAAAATTCACTACTAAGCCCATCTGGGCCAGGT
>NW_015569476.1:0-217 GCF_001515605.1 Sinocyclocheilus anshuiensis | reverse complement strand
CTTGCATAAAGCAAGTAGTGCATACATTTGTAGCTGTTATGTATCATTGTAAGTCATTGTAAGCCCCGTGCACAACCCCCCCCCCTATAAAAAGAAAAAAAGTGGGCTCCCCCAAAGTCCACGGTATAGTAGGCGGCTGCATATATGAACAAAAAAACACCTAACCCTAAAGAAATTCTAACAAAAGGTTTCTCAGCTGTTTTTTGTAGTATTAGGT
>NW_015569475.1:0-217 GCF_001515605.1 Sinocyclocheilus anshuiensis | reverse complement strand
GCACATGACTTTAACCATGCACGATATTTATGTGATGCTGATGCACTGAAGGGCTTTCTGCATGCCTAAGGTGTCAGACAGCTGATGACGAGAAAGGAGAGACAGGAAGTAGTTGCAGAGAACTGGTTTCCTAACCTTAACATGTCAACAGATCATACAGAACAAACTTTATTTAACTTTTTTTCCCCTTTATAACGCAGCTTGAATCTTATTGGGT
>NW_015569474.1:0-217 GCF_001515605.1 Sinocyclocheilus anshuiensis | reverse complement strand
GTGGACCTTTCCTGATCTCGCCCCCCTCTCTCTCTTTCCCACTTCACTTCCTGTACTGTACAGTAGGGAAGTATGCCACTTCTGATGCAGACACACTGTACGGTTTAGCGTAGTGTGAACCCGGTCTATAAGTAATGGCTTTAACTAATATTTGTGTCATCTTTATTATAGTCTTCGTGTACGGTTGATGAAGTTATGACAGCTGTAGAGAACTGCT
>NW_015569473.1:0-214 GCF_001515605.1 Sinocyclocheilus anshuiensis | reverse complement strand
CAGGCTCTGCTGGAGAGGACGGGATACACTCTAGACGTCACGACAGGCCAGAGGAAGTACGGCGGCCCTCCTCCAGAGGAAGTGTTTTCCGGCCCGCAGCCCGGCATCGGCACCGAGGTTTACTGTCACACTCTGGCGGTTCTGTGAGCGCCAGCGCTGAGCGACTGAGCTGACACCTGTGTGTGTGTGTGTGTGTGTGTGTGTGTGTGTGTGT
>NW_015569472.1:0-217 GCF_001515605.1 Sinocyclocheilus anshuiensis | reverse complement strand
TTGTCCTATAGTCTCCAATTTGATCCAGTTCCTTCCTTTGTTGTATGTGGTGGAGAATCACATTTTGATTGGTGAAATTAACTTTAAAGTCTAAAAGAGCAACACAACTCCTGTTTACAGATATTTAGAGAAAAGAATAGTGGATAAAATGCTGATGCACATATGAATGACAGCAAAAACATTAAAGGGGTCATATGATGCTTTTTTAAAGATCATT
>NW_015569471.1:0-217 GCF_001515605.1 Sinocyclocheilus anshuiensis | reverse complement strand
GTCAATGGCTATCATCAACTGTTTCAAAATATCTTCTTTTGCGTTAAGCAGAAGGAATAAACTCATACAGGAACAATGGATGGGTTAGTAAATGATGAATTTTCATTTTTTTGGTCAACTATCCCTTTAACATCGCTGTATGAGTATTTCTAAGACAGAAGCTGAGGGAGAGATGGCAAATTTAACATATTTCTCGCATTTGGCCAACATAATCTAT
>NW_015569470.1:0-217 GCF_001515605.1 Sinocyclocheilus anshuiensis | reverse complement strand
ATAGTTGTATACTTAAAGTATGATGTAAAGTTCACTTAAAGAAAATTTACAAGTATACTTAAAACTACTAAACTAGTAGTTTACTGAGACTATATTTCAAGGTGTACTAAAATACTACAAGTATTTAATTAGTAAACTATCAGTATATATAAGGTCACTTTTAGTATAGTTGCAGTACAGGTGCATCTCAATAAATTAGAATGTTGTGGAAAAGTTC
>NW_015569469.1:0-217 GCF_001515605.1 Sinocyclocheilus anshuiensis | reverse complement strand
TTTTTGCTGTCACATCGTATCTACACTGGACGCGACAAAGCATTTGAACTTTGTGTCAGTACGTTAATAAATAGAACGAGTCAGCAGTTTACTGTCTGGGATTTGTCATGCCGTGCCGCATCCAAGAAAGCATCACTGATTATAATGAGTTCTATTGTATTTTATTGCGTCACACCGCACCGCTCGCGTCCGGTGTAGACACGATGTAAGTTAATGT
>NW_015569468.1:0-217 GCF_001515605.1 Sinocyclocheilus anshuiensis | reverse complement strand
AGTGCCAGAGGTAGATGATTGGATAATTCACTTATTCTGAATGATCTCTGAGTGTCTTTCTTTCTTTCTTTTTTCTTAGGACTGGATCTTCAGACAGCTGTGCGAGACGACTACTCCACTCCACACTCAGCTGCTTCCATTAATTGATGTTTACATTAACTCCATCCTGACCCCTGCTTCCAAGACCAACCCTGAGGCCACCAACCAGCCAATCACA
>NW_015569467.1:0-217 GCF_001515605.1 Sinocyclocheilus anshuiensis | reverse complement strand
TGGACAAAAACCACTGTAATGGACATAAACCAGTATAAATATTATAGTTTCCGTTTTAAATTTTAGCAACTGTTATGTTCTACATTTTTTCAGTTTTATTAATTTAAACATTTTCAGCTAGATGCCGTGGCAATTTCTCGAATTTTCATTTAAATATTTAATCTAAGATTCATATTTTATTTCATTTATGTTTTAATTCAATATGTTTTCTTCAATT
>NW_015569466.1:0-217 GCF_001515605.1 Sinocyclocheilus anshuiensis | reverse complement strand
ACGCCCCTTTCAGGTCGAGGTACACGTGTCTTTTTGCCTTTTTTTAAATTTTGTATAAAGTAAACAGGAATAACTTTTATGTTGTTAGTAATATTTTAAGATGAACACTTGCTGGACTGAAGCAACATGATTATCCATACATCATTTTCTTTATTTATTCTTCTTCTTCGTGTGTGTGTCTGTGTGTCTGTGTCTGTGTCTGTGTGTCTGTGTGTGT
>NW_015569465.1:0-217 GCF_001515605.1 Sinocyclocheilus anshuiensis | reverse complement strand
TGAACACTTGTTGGAGCTTGACTGTTACCAAGAGCAAAGGATAATAGAAGGGAGGTTTCCATAGTGAATCCTTACAGCACACTGTCAACACCACAGGGAACACCCAGTGTAATTTGATACTTACAAACACACTCAAACCTGCCCCATATGTAGTACCTTCAGCAGTTATACAGTCTAGGGCTGTCAAAATGGCTGAAAAACTAAATTCGAATTTTGT
>NW_015569464.1:0-217 GCF_001515605.1 Sinocyclocheilus anshuiensis | reverse complement strand
GGACTGGGATATATAAGTATAACCATCTTCATTACATGAACATTTTGTGCTCGTATTGTAACCTCATTTTGTATATAGACATATTTTTGTATTGGTTCTCTTGGGTCTTTTTGTACGATTGGTTTATGGTATGTTATTTTTGCTTTGGGGTTTATTATTGTGAATTTTATTGTTGTTGTTTTTCTTTTTCATAATATATCTCTGCTAAGAAAATCAG
>NW_015569463.1:0-217 GCF_001515605.1 Sinocyclocheilus anshuiensis | reverse complement strand
CTTAGGTTTTGGAGCCGGAGGTGGGTTGTTTTCTGAGGGCGGAGAATTGATGATGGCCTGGTTGAGTTTGACCGGCTCGCTGTTGGCCCGCTCTAAGCTGTTGTGGTGGTGGTGGTGATGATGAAGATTGTGATGGTGAAAGTGCTCTGCGCGGTCGCCGTGAATCTCTTTACCGTCTTTCACCATCGCTTTGAACAACCTTTGCTCCGGTCCTTGT
>NW_015569462.1:0-217 GCF_001515605.1 Sinocyclocheilus anshuiensis | reverse complement strand
AGAACTTAAAAACACACTTATTGCAGTTTTATTTTAATATCACGAAGATACTACTATAGTTTTTATTAATATTTAGAATTTGTTTAGATTTTTATATTTTCACATTATACTGTATTTATTTTTTTTTCAAGTTAAATTTTTAGTAATTTTGTTGTTTTTTACATTTTCATTCGTTTTTGTTTTAATGTTTGAATAGTTTTTATTAATTTTTATTTGT
>NW_015569461.1:0-217 GCF_001515605.1 Sinocyclocheilus anshuiensis | reverse complement strand
TGTTTTTTTGAAAACTGAATCGCTGATCAATCAGTTGACTGTGAGCGGAATATGGGTTAAGGAAATGTTTGTCCCAGTTACCCCACTATCCGCTCCAGCAACAAAAATCACGATTTCCAACGTACCACCTTTTATCAGTAATGATGTCATCACGAAAGAGTTGCAAAGATTTGGAAAAATAGCAAGCCCAGTGAGAATGATTCCTTTAGGCTGTAAA
>NW_015569460.1:0-217 GCF_001515605.1 Sinocyclocheilus anshuiensis | reverse complement strand
TATATATATATGTATATATGTATAACATGTGTATATATATATTTTTTTTGACTAAATTAAACCTCATGATCAGCAGGCATGAAGCGTTGCTGATAACAGCAAAAATTTGGGCTTCTGTGTGGCAGGAAGCAGAAGACCTAACCATTTACAAAGGCCTCCCATTCAGAGCTGAAAAGAGTACCTGAAAACCATACTTGAGTAAAAGTACAGATACCTT
>NW_015569459.1:0-217 GCF_001515605.1 Sinocyclocheilus anshuiensis | reverse complement strand
TTTATGTAGATAGCCATCTTCCAATAGCTTTTGTACTGTTTGTTGGATGTGGGGTATTGATTCTTGGAAGATAGGGGCTGTCAATTTGGTATAAAATTCTGTGTTTTGTAATTGACGGAGACTTTCCTGTACATATTGAGGTTTGTCCATAATAACTACCGCACTACCCTTGTCCGCCGGTTTAATGACAATGTCTTTTCTGCGAGAGAGGTCTTCT
>NW_015569458.1:0-217 GCF_001515605.1 Sinocyclocheilus anshuiensis | reverse complement strand
CCTTAGCCCAGGTGAGACGCTTCTGACGTTGTTTCTGGTTCAGGAGTGGCTTGGTTCTAGGAATGTGACGGCTGTAGCCCGTTTCCTGAAGACGTCTGTGTGTGGTGGCTCTTGATGCGCTGACTCCGGCTTTAGTCCACTCCTTGTGAAGCCCTCCCAAGTTCTTGAATCTGCTTTTCCTGACAATCTTCCCAAGGCTGCGGTCATCCCTGTTGCT
>NW_015569457.1:0-217 GCF_001515605.1 Sinocyclocheilus anshuiensis | reverse complement strand
CCTCACAAGAATCCACTCATTGCCCATTGTGGCTCCTTGACCGAGACCCCCTTGGCATGGACGCACTGCATTTTCTCCATTGTCTCTTTACAAAGTTAAGGAGTACATGGAACTACTCTTATTTGTGGCAACTTATTGGCCCAGGAAGACTTGGTTCTTGGAGCTAGTGCTTTTGGCATTAGCTTCTTCCTGTCGGATTCCCTTGAGGAGGGACCTT
>NW_015569456.1:0-217 GCF_001515605.1 Sinocyclocheilus anshuiensis | reverse complement strand
GCATTCTGGCACAACCTTTGGGTTAATATTAGACCCTGGAAATGAATGTACCATGTATGAATTATGAACCCACATTCTATATTAAAATACATTTTAGGATTAATTCAAGCAGCTGGTATGTGTTAAATGTAATCAGTGGACAGTGATGCAGAGATTCAGTTCCAAGGCCTTGTGTTAAAGTAAATATTTCAAATTTAGTACAGTTAAGCTCAGTTAA
>NW_015569455.1:0-217 GCF_001515605.1 Sinocyclocheilus anshuiensis | reverse complement strand
TTTCGATATTGGAGAATTGAACTTGTCTGAGTGCATTTGTATGAACTTCACAAATCTGGCCATTTCAGAAAGAGAAAATAATACTCCTTAAACTGGGGAGTTAGTTTTGAAACTTGCAGTTTTAGTTATTTTTTTGTAGAGTAACCTGTTGTGTGTAAATATCAAAAACATTTTGACTCTTGAATTTCATGACCCCTTTAAATTAACTTTACAATAA
>NW_015569454.1:0-217 GCF_001515605.1 Sinocyclocheilus anshuiensis | reverse complement strand
TTAAGATATACTACAATATTTCAGGGGTTGTGCTATTGAGGACTGTAACTTAATGCCCTTCAACTTGTAATGAACAACTTTGTGTTCTAAATGAAATAGATGTACATGTAACAGAGAAACAGTAAGATCGAGGCCTTGTGTCTCGCGCCCTCTTTGTAGACAGATCAGACAAATCACAATCTCAGTTTAAACAATCTCTTGTAGAAGGACTTTCCTT
>NW_015569453.1:0-217 GCF_001515605.1 Sinocyclocheilus anshuiensis | reverse complement strand
TCAAGCCTGTTCGCTCTTTGAAGACTCAGTCTGGCTCAGTTCCTCATATGTTCCCCAGCTTTTTCTGTTTAAGGGACTTTACGGTGATAAGATACAGATGAAGCTGGGGCCGTTGTGCTGAACGGTCCCCTGCTCTGTTTCTGAGTACTGTTTCCAAATGTGCAAGACTGAAAAGAAATATGCTTGATGTGTTGTGCCAATGTGCTGGACTTCACTT
>NW_015569452.1:0-217 GCF_001515605.1 Sinocyclocheilus anshuiensis | reverse complement strand
TTTGGGGTCAGTAAAATTTGTTTGTTTTTATGTTTTTGAAAGAAACTAATACTTTTATTTAGCAAGAATGCATTAAATTGTTTAAAAGTGACAGTGAAGAGATGTTACAGAAGGTTCATATTTCCAATAAATTCCAAAAATATTACTGTTTTTACTGTATTTTTGATCAAACAAATGTTTGGTTAGCATAAGAGACTTAATTTAAAAAAAAAATCTT
>NW_015569451.1:0-217 GCF_001515605.1 Sinocyclocheilus anshuiensis | reverse complement strand
GTATCCCCCATGTGTTTATGTATATGTTTATGTTCCTGTTCTAATTTAAAAAAAGAAAAAAAGTGCAATAATCTTCCTCTAGGGGGCGGTAAACGGCACAATCTTTGTAATGCTTTGCAAGCTTTTTCTCAATTTTTCCATTTAAATAGCTTTTGTTGTGCTATAGTTCCGAGAATAAAACCAACATCTAAATGTTCTTTTATGAACCAGTAATAAG
>NW_015569450.1:0-217 GCF_001515605.1 Sinocyclocheilus anshuiensis | reverse complement strand
AAGGTTTTGACTGTTATTTTTTGTTTCCTTGAGGATGTCAAAGACCTTTTTGCTGGGCATGTACCTCCCTTTTTTTCTTTTTTTTTGAAGGCCTCAGTTTCACTAAATGTATAAGAAATTATTTTGGCATACTATTGTTAATTTTTGTCTTTTTTATTATTTTATTACTTTATTATTATTATTATTATTATGTTTAAGAAAAAAATTTAATTTACTT
>NW_015569449.1:0-216 GCF_001515605.1 Sinocyclocheilus anshuiensis | reverse complement strand
GCTTTGATCACAGGAATAAATTACATTTTAAAATATATTACAATATAAAAGTTATTTTAAACTGTAATACTATTTCACAATATTGCTGTTTTTACTGGGTTTTGTTTTGAGCACATAACTGCACCCTTGGTGAGCAGAAGAGACTTCATTAAAAACATTTAAAAACAATGTTTTTATTTATATATATATATATATATATATATATATATGTGTGTG
>NW_015569448.1:0-217 GCF_001515605.1 Sinocyclocheilus anshuiensis | reverse complement strand
ATGAAATCATAGCCTTTTGAAGTTTAATTGTCACATTCAGCATATTGCAATTCTGGTCTTTCCGTCCCCAAATTTAAGACCTCTTGAACTCATAATTAAGACTTTCTTGTACAATTTATGACTTTTTAAGGCCTTAAATTTGATACTAAATTTAAGACTTTTTAAGACTTTGTTTAAGACCCGCGGAAACCCTGATCATAATTCATCAGGGTTTCTT
>NW_015569447.1:0-217 GCF_001515605.1 Sinocyclocheilus anshuiensis | reverse complement strand
GAGAAGGAATTTTTTATGGTTTAACTCCTGAGTATATACACATTTAAATTAAGTGTATAATATTAATTCTTTTATATATTTATATTACATAATATTGATATATTATGTAATACTATATTTTATATTATATTAATTGTACTACATTAGTGTGTTAAACTAGCAATGAGATACAGCATCAGACCAAGGCTGTATCTCATTGCTAGTTTTACTTGATCTT
>NW_015569446.1:0-217 GCF_001515605.1 Sinocyclocheilus anshuiensis | reverse complement strand
AGTACGCATTATGTTTATTGTTATAATGCAAGTTTTTGCACATGCGGTTTAATTCAAACACGCACTGAACGAGACTGGAACACGCTAATGCTGTCTGTGTGTGATCGCCTGAGATTTTACTTCCACATTGATGGATCCTGAAAGGTTGTGCAACTGTATTGATGTTTGCTTAGTGGGTCTGGTGCTGCTCTCGTCATGCTGAGTTTTATAGACTTTG
>NW_015569445.1:0-217 GCF_001515605.1 Sinocyclocheilus anshuiensis | reverse complement strand
CCATGAGGCCCAGCATCTTCTGAAATGTCTTGAGAGGGCAAGAGGCTCCAACTTTGAAGGAGGCCGCGAGCCACTGTATGGTCATTGCACGTTCTGGCATGACTACCACCCTCATTTGGACTCAATCGAAAATTGCTCCCAGGAACAATATTCATTGGCTGGGGGACAGTGTGCTCTTGGCAAAGTTGACCCTGAGTCCCAGGCATTCTAAGTGGCT
>NW_015569444.1:0-217 GCF_001515605.1 Sinocyclocheilus anshuiensis | reverse complement strand
TAGCATGGTAAATTTTTTGGAAGGGTACCTGGTGATTAGCTAAATCCTGTGGTTAAAGTCTTTTATCACATTGAACTGTTCACCAAGGCAGCAATTATTTAATTAAAAACACAGTAAAAACTGTAATATTGTGAAATATTACAATTTAACATAACATAATATTTTCTATTTGAATCTATTTTAAAATGTAATTTATTTCTGTGATCAAAGCTGAATT
>NW_015569443.1:0-217 GCF_001515605.1 Sinocyclocheilus anshuiensis | reverse complement strand
TTTAGAGGGATATAAAGACACCATTTCTAATCATTTGAAAAAATCAATGGTCAGTTCTTATACGGGACATGCCATACTATATGCACATCTCATATGAAATAAATTTACTGCAGCATTTTTGTGATATGGGACTATATGGCACTTTAGAGGTCTATAAAGACCCCATTTCTATTAAGTAGAAAAAAACAATGGTCAGTTCCTATAAGGGACATCCCAT
>NW_015569442.1:0-217 GCF_001515605.1 Sinocyclocheilus anshuiensis | reverse complement strand
TTTATGTATTGGGAGGAGAAATATACAACACCCCAAGCAAAGACAGTGTCTAATTGGTCAAAACACCATTTGGGATGTGACGAAAAGCCCAGTTTAAATACTCAGGACACCATCAAATCACCCCTTCTTAGCTTTTTGGCTTTTTAGTCATGGCTTTTTGCCATTACTTTGCGTTCTTAGAGTGCCGTTCCAGCGTGCTTCGGCCTGCACGCCCGCT
>NW_015569441.1:0-217 GCF_001515605.1 Sinocyclocheilus anshuiensis | reverse complement strand
TATCAAATGGCTTTTTTTGGCTTTCTCTGCCTTTCTTTTCATGTTTTGCCCTTTCCTGTACAGTGGCTCGGTGTTTGCTGACCAGTCCAGTTTATTGTCCAGATATAGCCCCAGATATTTGTATGGCCTAACCATCTCCACATTTACCCACTCAATGGAGACTGGTAGAAAAAGGGGGGCTAGACCGCCTGAAATCCACCACCATCTCTTTAGTCTT
>NW_015569440.1:0-217 GCF_001515605.1 Sinocyclocheilus anshuiensis | reverse complement strand
CTAGGGGGTGCATAATCTGGCAGGGTGCAAATTTAGGCACTACACTGGTAAATCTCCATCACGTGCTTCTGCTTTCAGATGGAGCGGCATTTAATACACAGAGATCACTGACAAGCTACGCTATATCGCGTTCATTAGATGAATCGCATTTTAATGATAGTTAAGGTTTTATTTTTACATAAAGGGTCTGTGGATGTACCACAAACAGTCATTAAAG
>NW_015569439.1:0-217 GCF_001515605.1 Sinocyclocheilus anshuiensis | reverse complement strand
TTCATAATAAAAGACAAACAAACCTGTGTCACTAGTCAGTGCAATCAACCAAGTTATTCACTATCTGGAGAAAAAAGGCAAAATGAAACAAATGCTATTGCTTACATACTATAGCTTCCTCAAATGTATAGCTTATACTGAAGTTATTCCCCAGTAAATGCCCACTGGCGTGTCTTTTTGCTGGCAAAGTCATTGATGAGGTCCTGAAAGTCCAATT
>NW_015569438.1:0-217 GCF_001515605.1 Sinocyclocheilus anshuiensis | reverse complement strand
ATTTTTTACTATATTTTGGTTAAATAAATGCAGGCTTGGTGAGCTTAAGAGTCTTCATTCAAAAACATTAAAAGATCGTACTGAACCCAAACTTATGAACTATATATCACAATTTTTCCCATTACGACGAATGAGAAAAACATTTCCTAGGAATCATAGACCTCGTAGATTGATATTACAAGAAATGCATGTTAAGATTGGCAGCTCTGTCATCATT
>NW_015569437.1:0-217 GCF_001515605.1 Sinocyclocheilus anshuiensis | reverse complement strand
ATAGCAAAATGCTCCTCTTTATAGTTATTTTTCTAGCTGACTGATAAGCTTATGGACACCAAATGGTTATTCTGAAGTATTGTTACGTGGCAATGTTTACAAGCTTTACATGTTTTCCACAGTTTTTGACAGAATGAGCGATTACATGAGACATTTCAGTAAGTTGTACTGGAGGCTCTCTTATAAATAGTGTACCTTTTGATCATTCATGTTCATT
>NW_015569436.1:0-217 GCF_001515605.1 Sinocyclocheilus anshuiensis | reverse complement strand
TTAGTATTTTTCTTTTTTTGTGTGTATGTAGTTTTTATTCGAGTTTCAATTATTTTAGACCACGTTAAATTTAAAATGAGAATCTTTCATTGGCAACTGGCTGAAATTATTTTTTTTTTGTGTAAATTTTTCAATTATCTGTTACACTTGGATGTGAGTCACCATTTCATCGTTCATCTTGAAAAAAATCACTTTGAAAGTACAAGTTTCTGTCATT
>NW_015569435.1:0-217 GCF_001515605.1 Sinocyclocheilus anshuiensis | reverse complement strand
TGTCAAAAGAGATGCAGAAGTCACGCTATTGACATTCAAGAATCGCTTGCGAAACCTTCCAAAGAGTCTCCAGTATTACTGTCCCCTAGAGGAAGGTACTGCAGTTGTTTTGACTGAGTTTGACATTTAAACCTTTAATAAATTTAAAATGCATACAGTCTTCTATTTCAATTTCAAAGGGTGTGTCTTGTTTCTGATTCCTAAATGAACATTTCAA
>NW_015569434.1:0-217 GCF_001515605.1 Sinocyclocheilus anshuiensis | reverse complement strand
ATAACCTTCTTCAGTGATACTGCAGTCTGAAACTCTGTATATGAAAGAAGCTGTTAGGTATTGCATGTTCTGTGCTAAATAAACAAAATGAAGAACACTTCAAGTTCAAACCAATATTGTGATGCTAAATAATAGTTAGAGAAATTATCAACAAGTTAGAAAAAATATTGCCATAGAGCATGCAAAAGTGTATGCTAATATAATAGCATTTTAAAAT
>NW_015569433.1:0-217 GCF_001515605.1 Sinocyclocheilus anshuiensis | reverse complement strand
TTTTTAACAGTGACAACGAGCAACATTTTTAACAGCTGTGTTTAATCTTTGTTAATGTTTGGTAATCATTTTGTTTGTGTTCATAAAGTTAACACAACTTTTTATTTAAAAAAAATTATTAGATGAATATATTCTATAGAAGCATTGTTCATTTATTTTCATGTTAACCAATAATGGAATCTTATTGTGAAGTGCTGTCCTAGTGATTTTAGAGTAA
>NW_015569432.1:0-217 GCF_001515605.1 Sinocyclocheilus anshuiensis | reverse complement strand
CTGCAGTTGGGTTGTTTTGATTAAATAATAATAACTAAAAAAAAATACAGCTAACTAACACAATAAAAAACAATAAAAACATAACACAATAAAAAAACTTGATTTATGTAAATGAATAAAAACAGAGTTTTCTGTTTTTGCAAATAAACTCTTAACACCAAGACATATTCCTTGTGTGTGAACACACTTGGCAATAAAGCTCTTTCTGATTCTGATT
>NW_015569431.1:0-216 GCF_001515605.1 Sinocyclocheilus anshuiensis | reverse complement strand
GCCAAAGAACGGTGGAGAGGGAAAGAGAGATATGAAACTGGAGACGTAGAGGGGTGAAACTCCTCATCAGACGTCCCACATGGCCTTGCACTTGAGAGAGAGAGAGAAAGAGAGAGAAATAAAGAGAGAGAGAAGTGGGAGGGCGGAAAAACTGCAAGTACGGAGCGGGAGGAGAAAGACGGAGAGAGAGAGAGAGAGAGAGAGAGAGAGAGAGAG
>NW_015569430.1:0-217 GCF_001515605.1 Sinocyclocheilus anshuiensis | reverse complement strand
GACCGTTGCCAATCATTTGAACTTTGTGTCAGTACGTCATAAATAAAACGAGACATCAGTTTACTGTCAGGGATTGATCGTGTCGTAACACATCCAGTGTAGTCGGTCACACAGCATCACTGATTATAATAGGTTCTATTGTATTTTGTCACATTGCGCCGCTTGCGTCTACTGTAGACACGGTGAGAGCCACGCAGATGCACATGAACACTGAATT
>NW_015569429.1:0-217 GCF_001515605.1 Sinocyclocheilus anshuiensis | reverse complement strand
ATTTGGATTGTCTTCTATCACTACTGTATGTACTTATCTTACACAGTTGGAACTAAACAGAAAGATTGTCCCCACAACAACTGGGAGGTGCACCCATACAAGGGCATAATCCGGACAAGGCAGAGAAAGGTAGGACTGCAGATGCTTAATTATGTGACAGTTGCTATACTTACAGACAATATTGCCTCCATGCAATCAGAATATGGACCATAATGTT
>NW_015569428.1:0-217 GCF_001515605.1 Sinocyclocheilus anshuiensis | reverse complement strand
TGTGTGTGTGTGTGTGTCTGTGTGTAAAGTTTCGTTTATTTTAATGTTTTAAAGTAGGGCTATCTTAAACTATGCACAATATAGCATTTTTTGTTGTCAGAAATTAGCTGTTTACATACGAATGCATTATTCTGTGTATTTTACTTTTGTATTGCAGATGAGTTAGAGAGATCAGGCAAGCAGCTAGGCATAGAAGGCAGTGAGAAAGAAGATGATT
>NW_015569427.1:0-217 GCF_001515605.1 Sinocyclocheilus anshuiensis | reverse complement strand
GATGGTGAACGCAAACATTGTTTGTGTAACATTAGCAACACATTATTAGCTGTTTGATAGTCAAGCCAAAGGCTAATAATATCAATTACTCTTACATCTCCAACATTGTAGAGAGTGATACATAAAATGCATGTCCATTCTTAAACATGGACTTGTAGACCCTGTATAATTAATTCTTCCTCTTCTTTTTTGAAATCAGTTTCTGGTTCAATCATAT
>NW_015569426.1:0-217 GCF_001515605.1 Sinocyclocheilus anshuiensis | reverse complement strand
ACACCTTAACCCACCCTTAATCCTACCCATACCACCAAACCTGTCACTAACCTTACCCATTTCCCACCTCAATAGCAGCAAAAGTGTTTTGCAATGATCTGATAAAACAAAGGAATATTTCTGTCTATATGTACTTATAAACGTGTGTGTATATATATTAGGGCTGTCAACTGATTAAAATGTTTAATCTAATTAATCACACCCTTTTTCTGTGATT
>NW_015569425.1:0-217 GCF_001515605.1 Sinocyclocheilus anshuiensis | reverse complement strand
CTGGATATGTGACGCTAACGTTCAAAAGTATCACTTTTGAAATCTCGCAGCATGTTATAATTGTTTATAGCATAATATTCCTCAAGAAACTGTGCGGAAATTAGACTTTATTAATTGAAACTTTGGATCTGTAAATCATACTTTGTGTGAAAAGGAATAAAAGTTGTTGGATTTTTACTGCCTCTAGTGTTTATTTCAACTGGAAACTGCAGTGATT
>NW_015569424.1:0-217 GCF_001515605.1 Sinocyclocheilus anshuiensis | reverse complement strand
GCAAGCGGATATGGACCGTGAAACTTCATAGCTGAAGTCAACATGGCCCTAAAAATAAAATATTGCAATCTCTCAAATTATAGTAAATAATACAGATTAGTTCACTAACAGTAATGTTCAAATCATTGTCCTCACAGGTGTGCCGATGAGATTGAGCAGATATGTCTGTCCATCATGCTGGTAAAAGAGAGATGCAGTCTGAGCTTTAACAGTGATT
>NW_015569423.1:0-217 GCF_001515605.1 Sinocyclocheilus anshuiensis | reverse complement strand
TTTTGTTGCTCAATGTATGATTGTATAAATGTATTTAATATGATTAACTATTTCTTGTACAACACAATGCATATTTTAAAATTGGATATTTCCTCCAACTTTATGCAACACATGAAGTGTTGCACTATTTTTTATTTATTTATTTATTTTGCAGCTAAGCAAATGTGAAATTATTTGTCATGACAGTGAAGTGTTATTATTACACATAGAAAATAAA
>NW_015569422.1:0-217 GCF_001515605.1 Sinocyclocheilus anshuiensis | reverse complement strand
AATAGCATTTTTGACAGTGAGGATATCATCCTGATAACCAGGGGGTGAAAGTTTTGTGAAATTAGGCTTTTATTGTCATTACTCTGTAGGGGACATTTTATTTTTGTTAAAAAAATTAATAAAATAAAATGACATGAAAAGACATATATAGGCAAAATCAATTGAGTTTTTATTTTTTTCATTCACCAATCAATTTTTAGGTTTCAGGGTTTTCGTT
>NW_015569421.1:0-217 GCF_001515605.1 Sinocyclocheilus anshuiensis | reverse complement strand
CACAAGCCACAGTTAAGACAGCTGACTCCACTGTGATGTGACCCCACCCCCCCTCTCTCTCTCACTCTCTCCCTCGCTCGCTCTCTCTCTATTTTTTTGGGTGGTGGGGGGGGGTTATAGAAATTTGATTTATAATGCTTTTATTTAGCAAGGATGCTTTAAATTGATCAAAACATTATAATGTTACAAAATATTTCTATTTCAGATAAATGCTGTT
>NW_015569420.1:0-217 GCF_001515605.1 Sinocyclocheilus anshuiensis | reverse complement strand
GACAAGTAACATGCTGAAGTTCTTGTAGTAGAAAGACTGAAATAAAATTTTCTTGTACAACATACTCCAATAATCTTTGTTTTATTTACAATTTTATTATTATTATTTTATTTTTTTTTAAGTCTGTTTAAAAGTAGTTCGCATTCAGGTCTTAATGGGAAATGTTATTGTTGTTGATTCATTTAATTTATTCACCATCTTTCATATATGTCACAAT
>NW_015569419.1:0-217 GCF_001515605.1 Sinocyclocheilus anshuiensis | reverse complement strand
TTTTGACAGGCGGCAGCCGATCTTTGCGGCGCCGCATGAAGTCGATCCTGATTGGAAAGCACACGGTATGTTTGCCTATATTTTGGTTATCGTGTGTTTATAATTTAAGGTACTGTGTGTATTGATATGTTTAATAAGCTATGTGCTTAATCGAACGGCGTCATGGCAAAATCACCTCATCACGAATTTGATTGTAATTTTTTTTTTTTTTCCAGTT
>NW_015569418.1:0-217 GCF_001515605.1 Sinocyclocheilus anshuiensis | reverse complement strand
ACATATTTATGGTTTTGGTTTAGTACTTCAGTTGAAAATGAAGCCAGCTGTTTAATGTATCACAGTATATATATACTTTCTTTTTATACAGTATATATATATATATATATATACTATTTTTATTTTGTATTATGATAAACATATATATTATGGATGAGTCAGTATATATATATATATATATATATACTGTGATACATTAAACAGCTGGCTTCATTTT
>NW_015569417.1:0-217 GCF_001515605.1 Sinocyclocheilus anshuiensis | reverse complement strand
GCTCTATATACACAAGTAACAATTTTTAACATTAATATTTCATCAAGATCAAATGTGTGATTTAAGTGTTCCCTTACATTTTTTTTAACTAAAATTTCTGCCTTTTGAATGAAAACACAGTTATTACTTCTCATATTCTTTTGATTCTCTAGATGTTGCTGCCTCTTGCTTGACTAGCATACTGTATGTTAGGGCTGTGCGATTTGGGGGAAAATAT
>NW_015569416.1:0-217 GCF_001515605.1 Sinocyclocheilus anshuiensis | reverse complement strand
ATTAATTATTCATATTTCCCTTATGAGCTGATTCGCTACATACATTTGAGGTTAATGTGTGTACTGGGCTAATTTTTAGTTACAGCAGCTATCACTGTGTTGTTATGAAGTCAGTTTGTGGGGGGCACTAATAGGGAAAAACTTAAACTGCTGGAATTAAGAGTTTTAAAGGGTGATGGAAAACTTGCAGGTCAATGGGCATCAATGTTTAAGGTTG
>NW_015569415.1:0-217 GCF_001515605.1 Sinocyclocheilus anshuiensis | reverse complement strand
ACCGTGATATATCGCATTACCGAATACCGGCACAAGTCTACACAGATTTTAGATGTTCTAATAATTAGATGATTGAAGAAAATGACAATTATCAAGTTAAAATTTACAAAAACATTAAATACAACATAACAGCTAAAAAGGGCCCTTTTGCAGTGTAGGTTAACATAAACAAAACATTTGTTAAACACTGCATGAAACTGAAAATCCTTCCACTCCT
>NW_015569414.1:0-217 GCF_001515605.1 Sinocyclocheilus anshuiensis | reverse complement strand
GCTGATAAGAGTGCGATATTAGAGTGATAACAGAACTCCTCCAACTGTTTCACCGTTTGTATCACTCTGCTTCTTGTATTTATTTACCATAACGAGTGTCATGGCGGCGCCCCAAATCCACTGTAATTTACAAAAAGTACTGTTTTTGTGTCACGGAATGTAGTTTTAAGAGTTTTTTAGGGGATAATGTACTTGTTTAGACTTCAAATATGCGGTT
>NW_015569413.1:0-217 GCF_001515605.1 Sinocyclocheilus anshuiensis | reverse complement strand
AGATGTGATATGAATCATTACCACGCTTGCATATTCTCGCATGCACAAGGGCCTGCTCTCTTTTCACACACAGTCGCAGAGTTTACATTTACAAATGCACTGGCACATGACCACGCGCAGACACTCTCCAACATACATGCACAAGCTTTCTCCTCACATGGAAAAACAGTTATGCGCTGTTAAAAAAAAGTGCTGATACTTGCAGTGGAGGTTGCCA
>NW_015569412.1:0-217 GCF_001515605.1 Sinocyclocheilus anshuiensis | reverse complement strand
GGACGCGTCCTGGGAAAATGGCACGTATGGTCACCCTAGCCTATATCCTTCATAGATGGCTGCTGTGATTTAGCATAAATACTCAGTTCATATCAAACGATCTGCAATAAAAGACAAAGCAATAGTGATCACATAATAAAAGAGTAACTCACACTTGTGTGGTGTGACATTATAGTCCAATATAGTCGCCACAGCATCGTCTTTTAGTTTCAATGTT
>NW_015569411.1:0-217 GCF_001515605.1 Sinocyclocheilus anshuiensis | reverse complement strand
ACTGTTAAATTATTAAGGAAATTAAATGGCACTATTAAATGATTTCTTCTGCTAAATACTAAAGAAGATATTTTGAAGAATGCTGGTAACAAAACAGTTGACTTCATAACATTTTTTTTTTCATACTATGGAAGTCACTGGCAACCGTCAACTGTTCACAGTGGGACTGTTTTTTTTTTAAGCAAAAACTAATAAAGACAGAAGAAAAGCGCACATG
>NW_015569410.1:0-217 GCF_001515605.1 Sinocyclocheilus anshuiensis | reverse complement strand
TCTTTCTGGTTGTTTGACTTAGTGGGAGCATAAAAAGCCTAAACAAGAGCGGTGCGAGAATTGAGCCTTGTGGGGCTCCTCATGTCCTGGCCGTCCACTTAGACTTATGCTCTCCTATACTCACATAATAACCTAGCCCTTCTCAGTATGACCTGAACCATTTGAGTACCACCCCAGAAAGCCCAACCCAGTTTTCCAGTCTCTCTAGAAGTATGTT
>NW_015569409.1:0-217 GCF_001515605.1 Sinocyclocheilus anshuiensis | reverse complement strand
ATTTGAGTCTTATAAAGACAAATATTACTCTGACAGAATTTCAGAAACTCAGAGTGGATGATATGTGCAATCTACACTCATGCAACATGAAAGCAGAAATTGTTTTCCGTGATCTTTCATCTGTGCATTTGATGTCTTATCACATGAACATGCATTTTAATGTTGTTTGCTGTGAAAGTGCAGCCTGTGTGATGGGGTCTATCATCCAAATCTCTTT
>NW_015569408.1:0-217 GCF_001515605.1 Sinocyclocheilus anshuiensis | reverse complement strand
ACTTGAACTTTACTTAAGTATACTTAATAAAATAAACTTCAAGTATACTACTTTTTGGTAAGGGTGGTGATGCAAACATTCAGGGAATATTTCATTGTAATTTTGCAAACATGTTACTTTTCGCTGTTCCCTGAACGTTCTGAAACAAGTAACATTTAAAAAATGTTAAACAAACAAAAAAACTGTTCCATGACCGATGTATAAGTAGCCTAATGTT
>NW_015569407.1:0-217 GCF_001515605.1 Sinocyclocheilus anshuiensis | reverse complement strand
CAAGCCTCTGCAACTGATCCAGAATGCAGCAGCGAGAGTTGTCTTCAACGAGCCGAAGAAAGCCAACGTCACAACTCTCTTTATCAGTTTGTACTGGCTGCCAATAGCCGCTTGCATCAAATTCAAGGTACTGATGCCTACAAGACAACTACTGGCTCTTCTCCAATATACTTAAACTCACTAGTTCAGACTTATGCGCCCTCCAGAAGCTTGTGTT
>NW_015569406.1:0-217 GCF_001515605.1 Sinocyclocheilus anshuiensis | reverse complement strand
CTGCCAGGGGCATCACCACAGCCCCCTCTTCCTCCCAGACCAGAAGCGAGATCTGGGCTATGAATGCTAGCATTGCTCCCCTAATTGGGCCTGGGAGAGGTTTAACAACCATGCTACAGTTTACTCTACTGACAAATAGAAAAATAAAGGCCTTGTTCAAATTAGCACAGTGAAGTGAGAAGTTCTAGAAGCCCTTGACTGTCTTGGCTGTCAGCTC
>NW_015569405.1:0-216 GCF_001515605.1 Sinocyclocheilus anshuiensis | reverse complement strand
TGCCCTGCATCATATTTGTCATCAATCAGCTGTATGAAATGTCAGGTGACCCACGTAGGTCTGAGGCGTGGCAAGTGCATTAAATGATTAATTTAAAGTTAATAATAAAAATAACTTAAAATTAATCATTTTAAGTTATTTTTCACCGCAAGTAATTGATCAAATTAATGTGTTAAATGGACAGCCCTAATATATATATATATATATATATATATA
>NW_015569404.1:0-217 GCF_001515605.1 Sinocyclocheilus anshuiensis | reverse complement strand
AGCCTCTCTGAGGTGGAATGGAACGCGCCTCAGGGGCTGTGCAACAGGTGTCACTGTGCTGTCTATATGCAGGCTGATTTGTTTTGTGTTCAATTTGCCTACTCCGCTGAACAATTTGGGGTATTGCTGTCGTATCATGGACTTCAAATCACTCACTGCCGCAATGTTAGCTCCAATCCTCAGCACTCCTAATTTAACTGCTGTGTCTTTTCCGAGC
>NW_015569403.1:0-216 GCF_001515605.1 Sinocyclocheilus anshuiensis | reverse complement strand
CACTGTATATATATATATATATATATATATATATATTTTTTTTTTACAGTGTACCCCTACAAAACTATACCATGTTAACCATATAGTTTCCAGCAAAAGTGTTAACTTATTAAGAACAACTGTAAAAATATAATAAAAAAATTATATGTGACCCTGGACCACAAAACCAGTCTTAAAGTCGCTGGGGTATATTTGTAGCAATAGCCAAAAATACAT
>NW_015569402.1:0-217 GCF_001515605.1 Sinocyclocheilus anshuiensis | reverse complement strand
TAATGTAAACACAATCCAGCCATCGTGTCTGCATTCGCAGGTCGATGTTATGCAAAACCCCGCCCCCTCTCTCCCAAACTGTCAGAAGAAAGATGGAGGACACCAGGCCATGGACATTAACACCGTGTCTACACCGAACATGACAGTTGTCGCGCCACGCCCAACAGCTTGTGGCTGTCTACACTGGACGCGATAAAGCGACCGTGGCAAATCATTT
>NW_015569401.1:0-217 GCF_001515605.1 Sinocyclocheilus anshuiensis | reverse complement strand
GAAGCTGCTTTGAAACAATCTGTATTTTATACAGCAATGAGACTTGACTTAAAAAGGCACTTTATTTGCTTTGAGTATGCACATGCTGCAGCTTCTTGTAAACAGTTGCCAATGCCAAATTTTGTTTTGAGTAACTTCTATTGAGTGACCCCTAACACATACAGTACATTTATTGGAAAGACTTATTACTGACGTGTTTTCAGATTGATTCATTCAC
>NW_015569400.1:0-217 GCF_001515605.1 Sinocyclocheilus anshuiensis | reverse complement strand
CAACATATCGGTTATCGGCTTTCAAAAATAAAGAATTATCGGTTACCGGTATCGGCCAAAATGTTCATATCGGTGCATCCCTATTTATAAGTGATAGCTTGAAACCTTACATTTCATTTTCTTGCACACAATTTTTTTTTTTACTCCTGCACAGTGGCCCAAAGTATTTGTCATACACAAAGTATTTGGACACTTAAAAATGCACCCTATTTGTCTG
>NW_015569399.1:0-217 GCF_001515605.1 Sinocyclocheilus anshuiensis | reverse complement strand
GATTTTCTTACTTAGTATTTTTGTTTTGTTTTTCCAGTAAAAATACTTAAACGTTGCTAAAAAAGGGAAATCAAGGTACATTTACATAATATAGAAAATTACACACTATAAGAAAGTAAGCCTTGTAAATTCAAAAAATGTATACAAATTTTGTAAGTTTATGCCTTAAACAGGGTCAGAAAAAAAAACTTAATTCAAAGTGAAACCTATTGAAAAT
>NW_015569398.1:0-217 GCF_001515605.1 Sinocyclocheilus anshuiensis | reverse complement strand
CAGACTGCTGCTGCCAACAGCACCTGGAGAAGAGTTATTCAACGAGAATTTTATGGAGCGATTACAAAAATGCAGAAGTAATCTTCAGAGAGGAACATGCAGAATGCAGCACACTACTTGGATGTATTGATGGAAAGAGGCCACTAAGATTCAATATTAACATTCCTTCCAAGAGCAAAACTGACAACTTTACTTGGCTCTCATGTTTGCGGTATTT
>NW_015569397.1:0-217 GCF_001515605.1 Sinocyclocheilus anshuiensis | reverse complement strand
TAAAATGTGTAATGTAATGGATTATATTACTAACTACAGTTTTTGCCATGTAGTTTGAAATCAGTAATGCACTACAATTTGTAAGTAATTTGAGTGCATCACATGATCAACCGCTAAATTCAAATCTGCTTTCACGCTTTTGAGACAGACACACTCAACACTTGTCATATAATCGTCATATGCTGTCATATGCATGTAGCAATTACTGTAATTTGGA
>NW_015569396.1:0-217 GCF_001515605.1 Sinocyclocheilus anshuiensis | reverse complement strand
ATTATTTATTTATTTTTAGTGTGGTGCAATTTTTCTAAGAAATGCTTATAAAAGAGTTAATCACGTAGTTTAAAGATCCGGTCTTTACAGAATTTTTCAAAATGTCCTCCCAGCATGCATTGATAACAGTTGTTTTATTCTTTCTCTTTTCCAGGATCGCCAAGGACGTGTGAAGTAACAAGCACTGCTTTGGGCAAAAGACTGACAGGCCCTATTT
>NW_015569395.1:0-217 GCF_001515605.1 Sinocyclocheilus anshuiensis | reverse complement strand
TCCTCCCAAAAATTCTACTTCTGAAAGAGAAACCCCTACAAATGCATATATTCAATAAGGTCAGGCGCAAAAATAACTATATCCACGCCTTTTCAGCGCTTATTCTACACTACGCGTCTTTGGTAAATCCTGACAGTACTATTTTAATGCGAAAAGACGGTTTACGCTGGCGCAAGCTGTTAGTAAATCTGGCCCTTAGTAATCAAACATTTATTAT
>NW_015569394.1:0-217 GCF_001515605.1 Sinocyclocheilus anshuiensis | reverse complement strand
CACTATATGTTTAGTTTAGTTTAACAAAATTAAACTAATTTCGCTATACACAGATGTTCTTATATCACATGATATGATATGAGTGCTATACTGTGTTAGTGCTTCTAAGCAATTGAAGAGAAATCAAGCACATATATGTTGTAAAGCATCTTTCTCAGTGAGAGTTAGATGGTTTATGCAATGTTAAGAGTAAAGTTCACCCATGTGAAAGATGTTT
>NW_015569393.1:0-217 GCF_001515605.1 Sinocyclocheilus anshuiensis | reverse complement strand
GTTAATATTTATATAATAGAAAGTGTATGCATTGAGATGCAATAGATACTGGCCATAATATTTTAATATTTCTTTATAATTTTATTTAGATCAAAGAGTAACAATAGTCCTGTTAACCCTTCAGTGCATTAAATTGATTGGGAAAAATTAGTAAATATTTTTTAACGCACTGAAGGGTTAACAGGACTATTGTTACTTACATCTAATAAAATTATTT
>NW_015569392.1:0-217 GCF_001515605.1 Sinocyclocheilus anshuiensis | reverse complement strand
GTCTCTGAATCTCCCGTCAGCATCTTCACACTGAACATCTGTACAGATAAAACTGAGATCTCCATTGATTTCAGCCACTCGAAGGCCATCATAATACCATTTAATATCTTTTTGTTGGTTTGTTTCAACATCAGTGTGTAGAGTGACTGAATCTCCCTCCTTCACAAAAACTGGCAAGATGGCTCTAAAACCAAAAAGACCTGAAGAATAAACAGAG
>NW_015569391.1:0-217 GCF_001515605.1 Sinocyclocheilus anshuiensis | reverse complement strand
CCATTAAAGGTAGGAGATAACCTCATGAAGACGTTACATTAGTTTTTGAAATGCAATTTTTAGTAATATTATAATATTTCGTTTTGTAATATTATACGAATATAACATCACAATATAACATATTCAGAGTTATTTTCTATTTCATTGTTTGAATGGCTTAACTAAATGTTTCGCTGATGCAAGGCACAAGCAAAATATTACAGCATGCTCCGTTGTA
>NW_015569390.1:0-217 GCF_001515605.1 Sinocyclocheilus anshuiensis | reverse complement strand
TATAATGCAGTAGTGAATACTGAAGGACAAACATCAACACAAACTCTTTTCACTTGCTCCACAGATTAAAATTTTCATTCAGGAATTGAAAATGCCAATAAAAGAGCTATCAGCGTTCCTTCATATTAAAATCATTTTTTTTAGATAGTTGAGTTTGTAAAGTGAAAGTCTAGAAAGCCATTTAAATCTACTCACCATTCGCGAGTAATGGAACGAA
>NW_015569389.1:0-217 GCF_001515605.1 Sinocyclocheilus anshuiensis | reverse complement strand
TATCCTGGGCCTCTTTGTGGAATTTGGCTCTTTGGGTTGTTGTAAAAACAATCTGATCAAATTTTAAATTGTCTGATTCACTCTGATATACTACACAACACTTACTACGTGCTAGAGCATGCTATTAATGCCATGAAAGAGGAAGTTGTTGTAAGACAACATCTACATGCTCATTAGGGCTGGGCGATATGGGCAAAAATTCATATCTCTGTATTTT
>NW_015569388.1:0-217 GCF_001515605.1 Sinocyclocheilus anshuiensis | reverse complement strand
TTTGGGGTCAGTAAAATTTGTTTGTTTTTATGTTTTTGAAAGAAATTAATACTTTTATTTAGCAAGAATGCATTAAATTGTTTAAAAGTGACAGTGAAGACATGTTACAGAAGGTTCATATTTCCAATAAATTCCAAAAATATTACTGTTTTTACTGTATTTTTAATCAAAAAAATGTTTGGTTAGCATAAGAGACTTAATTTAAAAAAAAAATCTT
>NW_015569387.1:0-217 GCF_001515605.1 Sinocyclocheilus anshuiensis | reverse complement strand
AATTCGAAAACATCACTTTAGAACTAGTAACGAAGGAACGTTGAGCTGCTTCATTGAAAGCGTATTGTATCACTGTATTACAAGCTCTCTGTATTATATGAAGAGTTCATTTGCAAAAACCGATAACTCCGATAACTTTTTTTCAGAAATCACGCTTCATTTTTTTTATTGTACATTCCAAGTAATATCAATCAAACTGCAGTTGGGTTGTTTTGAT
>NW_015569386.1:0-217 GCF_001515605.1 Sinocyclocheilus anshuiensis | reverse complement strand
AATACCATCACAACAGGATACTTTTTTTGAAAGGTAGAAGCTGCAGATGTAGTATGAACAAATAACTGCAATAAAGTTCGCCATTTAATTCTATTGAAAATGTTTTAGTTTTTTTCTGTTTGTTTCTTTTATAAACGCATTAGACTATTGAAATTACAGCTTAAATATTTTTATGAAAATAAAAATATTGCAAAGGTACACTATGTAACATTTGCCC
>NW_015569385.1:0-217 GCF_001515605.1 Sinocyclocheilus anshuiensis | reverse complement strand
AATCATTATAACATAAGAATGAGAGAAGAGTTCATTCCTAGAACCAGTGTGATCGTTTGTGATAAATCCTTCAGTAATATTTTAATTATTAGTGCTACATTACTACTCATGGCTGTTAGGGCAGCCATTTTTACGTAGGCTACAGTAGAGAATATGATACAGATTGTGAAGAGAGTAGAAGGTTTTGAACACTTTACAGTAAGTTGTCATTTGTTAA
>NW_015569384.1:0-217 GCF_001515605.1 Sinocyclocheilus anshuiensis | reverse complement strand
CGCGGCTCTTTATGGAGATTATGTGGCCTGTGGTGCTATTCATTGGACTGGTTTGGCTGAGAAGAGCGAACCCCCTTTACCGGCAACATGAATGTATGGATCCCTGAAGATGATTTAAAAAAACTTTTAAATAAAATGTTATTAAAAATGTTTAATAATATATATCATACTTTAATATCTTTAAATACATTTTGAATAATTTATTTAATATTATTTT
>NW_015569383.1:0-217 GCF_001515605.1 Sinocyclocheilus anshuiensis | reverse complement strand
TAACATTTTTGTTAAAGTTTTGTGCCAGATAGGGCTCACCTCTCTGTTTAGTACCTGAAGATCAACAATTGTGGGAAGTTTTTCAGCTGGAGTTCCTTTAAAAAATCCTTTAGAGTTTTGGAGGAAAATCTGCAGTTAGCTGATAGAGTGGTGATCCAGCAGTCAGATGCTAATCCACAGGTTCCAATCTTCTTTCTTGTTTTAAAAATGTTTTCCA
>NW_015569382.1:0-217 GCF_001515605.1 Sinocyclocheilus anshuiensis | reverse complement strand
CATCACTGTGAAAAACCCGTTTTGGAACCTTTATGTTTAAAAAAAAATATATATACAAATTCGGTGTTTGCAAACAGTGATGATGTTTTTTTTGTGGGCAGAGCCTATCTGGTGGCATAAAATGACCATTTTCAAGTAGCAGTCTATGGAAGCCATGGAATAAAAGAATTAAAAAAAAGTAAATTTGAGTTTATATTTCAAAATTCTGACTTTATTC
>NW_015569381.1:0-217 GCF_001515605.1 Sinocyclocheilus anshuiensis | reverse complement strand
CCCTTTAACACTCTTGTTGGATTTTTCTGAGCATGGCATCTAACAGAATTTGCTGTGATGAAATCTCTTTTTAAAGTTGTTCTACAATGGAAGAAGACTTCTCCATCCGACCTCATGTTCCTGATGCATTTCACACTTTAATGTTGGATTTCAGCCAGACTGATATCAGACACGTGTCGCCAATACTAATATTCTGCAAGAGTAAAGAGACAAAATA
>NW_015569380.1:0-217 GCF_001515605.1 Sinocyclocheilus anshuiensis | reverse complement strand
AGCACTTGGAGCGTCCATGTCTTTGATAGAGCAAAATCTTGCCCTCATCAATGCTCCTTTTGCCTGCTCTTGTAAAAAAGAGTTCAGTTCTTGTTTTTTCTTCTTTAACACATCACAATGTACATCTTCATTATTAGTTACAAGATTTTTTTCCAACAACTCAATGTCCTTTTGCAAAATATTTACTGTTGTTTTAACCATGGTTGATGTATGAAAA
>NW_015569379.1:0-217 GCF_001515605.1 Sinocyclocheilus anshuiensis | reverse complement strand
ATTCCGTGACATTCCGCATTATACAGTAAATTCCATTTTTATGACGGTATTCTGCGATTCCATCCAAGTTTTTCACATCACAGAAATCATATGGCCCTGTATGTGGAAATGGTAACCAAATTATTCTGGTTTCTAAATATCCCTCCTTCAACATTAATCTGTTTGTTTTTTATGCCCATTTTTAAAAATAAATAAATACATAAAAAGTCATTTCAAA
>NW_015569378.1:0-213 GCF_001515605.1 Sinocyclocheilus anshuiensis | reverse complement strand
GTGTGTGTGTGTGTGTGTGTGTGTGTGTGTGTGTGTGCACGCGTGCGTGTGTGTCTGTGGGTGTGGGTGTGAGACGCCCCGTCTGACTCTATTATTTGAGTACAACAGGCGGGTCATTGAGGGCCTGAGACCAGATTGAGTGTGTTTAACCAACACCAACACCACCCCCAAACACATACACACACACACACACACACACACACACACACACAC
>NW_015569377.1:0-217 GCF_001515605.1 Sinocyclocheilus anshuiensis | reverse complement strand
TTCTGACTTTTTACCTAAGATTTGCGAGTTTATATCTTGCGATTTTGACTTTATACGAGAAAATCAGAATTGAGAAAAAGTTGCAATTACCTTTTGTTTTTGTTTTTTTATCCCGTGCAGGAAACAAAGTCAGAATTGTGAGATGTAAATTTGTACTGTCAGACACAAATTCGCAATTGCGAAAAAAAAAGTTACGAATTGTGCATGACATTAAAAT
>NW_015569376.1:0-217 GCF_001515605.1 Sinocyclocheilus anshuiensis | reverse complement strand
CCAGGAGGGAACAGTTAATGAAAAAGTCAGTGAAAG
The DNA here is from genome assembly GCF_001515605.1 of Sinocyclocheilus anshuiensis. Taxonomy (NCBI): domain Eukaryota; kingdom Metazoa; phylum Chordata; class Actinopteri; order Cypriniformes; family Cyprinidae; genus Sinocyclocheilus; species Sinocyclocheilus anshuiensis. Next base: position 181 of record NW_015569376.1, on the reverse strand, counting down.
ACTTGATCTCAAGTCTTGGATAACCACACGAGACTGTACTGAATTAGCTTTTAAGATGAAAAGTGATGTTCAAATGTGCATTATCACTTAAGCAGAGGCATAAACCAGACAGTCACTAATTATAAGCAATACATCTTTTTTTTTTCTTCTTTTGTTATGATAGTCTTGACATTGATATATA
>NW_015569375.1:0-217 GCF_001515605.1 Sinocyclocheilus anshuiensis | reverse complement strand
TTTTTTATCAGATTTCAGAGTTTACTTTTTATGGTTCTGACTTTTTATGGAATTCAGAGTTTACTTTTCGTAATTCTGACTTTTTTTTATCGAAAATTCTGAGTTTACCTTTTCAAAATTCTAACTTTTTCATTGGAACTCGGAGTTTGCTTTTCAAAATTCTAACTTTTTTATCAAAATTCTGAGTTTACCTTTTTCGTAATTCTGACTTTTTTTT
>NW_015569374.1:0-217 GCF_001515605.1 Sinocyclocheilus anshuiensis | reverse complement strand
TATTACTGTGTTTTTGATCAAATAAATGCAGCCATAAGAGATATTAAAAAAGTTCTGTTATGAGTAATGTAAGTGAATTATACACACAAGCTTGTCTTTTTTTTTCAGGGCCAAGCAGGCTGCAGGTTCCTGTGTGCGTCTGTGCCGCAGGTCACGTGCCGTGTTCTCCCGCGTCCTGCTCCTGTTCTCCCTCACAGACACTTTGGAGGAGGAGGAG
>NW_015569373.1:0-216 GCF_001515605.1 Sinocyclocheilus anshuiensis | reverse complement strand
GGATGGCTTGAGGGTGAGTAAATCATGGGGTCATTTTCATTTTTTTGGTGAACTATCCCTTTAATACTAACTCTTTCTGTTTATAAAAAAAACTGCCATGTTTACTGTGTTAGACTAACTTTAGGACTTTGTATGTTTCTTTGGATAAAACGTAATTGTAAATGTATAAAAGTATACAGCAATTGCCTTTTAATGTAGGTATTTTTGCATGTTCTA
>NW_015569372.1:0-217 GCF_001515605.1 Sinocyclocheilus anshuiensis | reverse complement strand
TACAGACAGGATTTCTACTTAATTAGTGTATTAATTGTCCAATTAAGTCAGATGAATTTCTCTGCCACTGATATTTTTTACTAGCCATGGTAAAACATGGTTTAAAAAAAATATTCTTATGACAACAGTAACAAAAACCTGAACATGTTGTAAAGCACAAAAGTTTTTTTTTTTTTTTCCCGTCGGTTTAATGTGAGGAATATTCCACAAGTGTGTC
>NW_015569371.1:0-217 GCF_001515605.1 Sinocyclocheilus anshuiensis | reverse complement strand
CTGGCGATCTGCTCTTTTATTGAGAAAGCGGGACTATTGCACCATATAGTGTGTTATACTTTCACCCATTCATAAGTAATAGGAGTGCACCATCTTTGTACATCTAAAGTATGTGATTAAAGTCTGGATGACGGAAGACTTTAAACCATCTTTAAACTTTTTGACTTGTTATCCTTTTAAAATGTGAATATATAGTCATTAAAACAGATTTTTTTTT
>NW_015569370.1:0-217 GCF_001515605.1 Sinocyclocheilus anshuiensis | reverse complement strand
TCGTCTGGAGGTCACAACGCACCACCTGTACTTCTACGATGGCAGCAGTGAGAAAGAGGAGACAGAGGAAGGTGAGTAACAGCTTGTATTGCGTAGTACATCCATCATACCGCCCAGCTCGTTTTGTTTGTCTCTCTGATAAGCCTCCATTCATTGTTCACATTATGAATGTCTGTACACTACCAGTCAAAAGTTTAAAATAATGATTTTTTTTTTT
>NW_015569369.1:0-216 GCF_001515605.1 Sinocyclocheilus anshuiensis | reverse complement strand
GTAAATAAAAAAAAAGCAAAGAATAAGTCTTATTTATTATACAACATAGCATTATACATCATTTAGTTGTCCACGACAAACAATGCCATTCTGCCATGGTACAAGTCCTTGCGGAGATTGAAAGAATGCCATCAGGTCATTACGCACACCGATGCCAGCTCTGCTGAAACGGCACCTTGACAGGTAGCGTGGATCGAGTGCATGCAACGGATTACC
>NW_015569368.1:0-216 GCF_001515605.1 Sinocyclocheilus anshuiensis | reverse complement strand
GGGAGCAGACATCCTGTCGAGACAGGGGCTGAGGCCAGGGGAATGGAGGCTCCACCCAGAGGTGGTGGAGATCCTATGGATGCATTTCGTACAGGCGGAAGTAGATCTATTTGTGTCCAATCCTTCACCCCCGTCTGGAGTTATGGAAACTGTGGGCGTGGCCCCTGAGGAGGCACAGCTCCTAGCATCCGGTCTCTCAACTGAGGTTGTTGAGAC
>NW_015569367.1:0-216 GCF_001515605.1 Sinocyclocheilus anshuiensis | reverse complement strand
GTGAAAATACCTAAGCAAGTTCTCTGGTGGATCTCATAATCCTGCTCATGTTTGGCTGTTTTCATTTCTCTGATGCAGGAAGGGGGCCAGAAAGAAACAGAGCCAAGGAAAATATTCCTTTGAAATGAAAAGGATGGGATAGTGTTTTCACACACAAACACAAAGACGAGGAGAAATGAACTACAAGCCCTGGTCCCCTCTCACCCCTCCTGTTCT
>NW_015569366.1:0-216 GCF_001515605.1 Sinocyclocheilus anshuiensis | reverse complement strand
CTTCAAAAATCGATCAGATGAAGGTATCTCATGAGACAGGAAGTGGATTCGGATGTGCCTTGATGCCTTCCTGCCTTGGAATACATCCTCCGAAGGCAGCATTTTAGAGCTTTCGGATGCAGCATTTAGTGTTGTGAGAAAATGTGATGTGTGTCAGATCCGTGTCATGTTCAGCAGCTCTTAAAGCAGCTAAAATAACCTAATAACCCAGCTGCT
>NW_015569365.1:0-216 GCF_001515605.1 Sinocyclocheilus anshuiensis | reverse complement strand
ACCTAAATAAGGAGGTAATGTGTTCTTAAGATTACTGACAGATCAGCATATCCATTAGGCCAATTATTTAGTTGACTTATTGGGCCATGTATAAATTATCAACATCTGAGATTGACAGTTGATGATAAACAATGTTTCAGTTTATTACTTTTTAAATGATGTGTTTAAGAGAGCAAGGTACAATTCCTCTATATATTTGAAATATATATTTGAAGT
>NW_015569364.1:0-216 GCF_001515605.1 Sinocyclocheilus anshuiensis | reverse complement strand
TCGCTGGAAGACAGAGAGAAAGCCCTATAAAAGGTAAGATTTTACTCTAATTTAAACGTTGACATGTGTTCATTGTGATTGCAGTACATGTTAGCTTTTCTGTTATTCGACAGATTGCGCATCGTAAGCTAGTGATTGATGAATGATGTCCCTCAAGTCGCGCGGCTGCGTTGTGTAATTTAATTTGTCTCGCGCACGGCACGCGCAGCTTTTAGC
>NW_015569363.1:0-216 GCF_001515605.1 Sinocyclocheilus anshuiensis | reverse complement strand
GAGGTCGACCGAGTGAGCGGTTTTGCTGAATAATTGGCACCGACTTCAGAAGCGGATTTAAATCAGACAATGAGATGTGTACACATTATACTATAGTGCACTATAGTGCATGTTTTCGTATCATTGTAAAGTATTTAATTTGTTGACTAGATGATGATTTAGAGAAAGAGAAGCAGTTTGCTTTCAAGGCTGAAAGGATGCGAACATTAGTTTTAC
>NW_015569362.1:0-216 GCF_001515605.1 Sinocyclocheilus anshuiensis | reverse complement strand
GTGTAGTCTACCACTTTTACACATGCTCCAGCTACATTTTTATTTTGATACTTTTGAACTACTTCTGTATAAAACAGTTTAAAATGACCCAAAGACGCTGGACCTTTATTATACAACTCTTAGACAAAATGGCGGATGACTACAGTTTCCAAGCTGGGATTGGTTAATAACATGTTTAAGGTGGGGCTTAACAAAGGTGTATTTGCATGCACATTT
>NW_015569361.1:0-216 GCF_001515605.1 Sinocyclocheilus anshuiensis | reverse complement strand
GCGGCATTACCGGTCGATGAAGTGCGGCTCAGGCTCACTCTGGACTGAGAGAGAGGAGCCGACCCGAGCTGCCCCGCTGATCCGGATCTCAGCGGCAGACTGTGGCCGTTCTGATCCCCGTCGAGAGCCTTGTCATCCCCGACACTGACCGTGAAGGAGCTGGAGGTCTTTACCCCGGTGGGCTCGGTGGTCACGAGGAGTTTCTCGGTCTCGGCT
>NW_015569360.1:0-216 GCF_001515605.1 Sinocyclocheilus anshuiensis | reverse complement strand
GGCTGAATCAACCTTGGTTTCCGGACCTCATGGAGATGCTGGTGGCTCCCCTCCGGCGAATCCCCCTCAGGAGGGACCTGCTGTCTCAAGCAATATGGCACCCTAGACCAGAGCTGTGGAGCCTTCATTTGTGGCTACTTTAGGAGTCCTAGAGGGGTTAAGCACCCTGCCTCCCTGTGTGTTTGACACGCACAGAGTCTCGTGCACCTTCTACTA
>NW_015569359.1:0-216 GCF_001515605.1 Sinocyclocheilus anshuiensis | reverse complement strand
GCTGACAGAACTGTCACTTGCCTAATCGGGTCAGTGTTGCATCATGACAAAAGTTTATCATTTGCACGTCATTTTAAACCATTCAGTACTCGCGCGCTCTAAACTAGTTTTCTGGGCGCTCACAGTCACATCCAAAGCGCGCGCACATGAAACCACCTCACAAACACCTCAAGAAAAAGTCATTGTTTTCATTGTTTCTGACTCAGGTAACCTTGC
>NW_015569358.1:0-216 GCF_001515605.1 Sinocyclocheilus anshuiensis | reverse complement strand
GCAGCAGGTTGGGCTGTCGCTTCATTGCACACGATGGTGATGCCCAAAGCATATCAGGCTGGCCTGCATAAAGAAAATGCAGAAAATAGAAAATTTGCAGTAAAAGGATTTATTCAGAAAGACCTGAATAAAGGCGAGGGCCTTTCTCCTAAATGAGGTAGCTGAGTGCGGGCAAAGTCGCGCTCAGTGGCCTTTACGAAGGTCCAGGTCTGAGCC
>NW_015569357.1:0-216 GCF_001515605.1 Sinocyclocheilus anshuiensis | reverse complement strand
GTGTGTGTGTGTGTGTGTGTACGCAGCTTTTATGGGGGGATTAATTCATGAGGGGTCTGTTATCTGCCGAGCAGCGGCGGTACTTTTCATTTTTGCCTGATACGCCAGGTGAAAATAAAAGGCTGCTACCTTTCGAATGTGGCTGGAGGGTTATTATGAGTTGGAGAGCTGGGAGAAAATGCATAGGGGCTGTTTAATGAGGAATTGTCCTGCTGC
>NW_015569356.1:0-216 GCF_001515605.1 Sinocyclocheilus anshuiensis | reverse complement strand
TATGTAGACAAGTTATTTATTTCTATTTGGTTTTTTTATTACAAAAGTACCTCTGCTCTGCTTTCATGTGTACAAGGTAGAATCTTGCACAAAATAAAAGAAGGACATTTATCTGAAAACTCCCACTGACTTGTCAGACTTTTTTATTTCCATGCTCTTGCATATATTAGGTGACACAAATAAACTGGGCTACTATTTAATTTCTTTACTTTATGC
>NW_015569355.1:0-216 GCF_001515605.1 Sinocyclocheilus anshuiensis | reverse complement strand
GGTTCTATGGGGAGCTGTATAAGAGTGAATATGAAGAAAACGGTTTACTGTCTGCCAGTTTCTACGAAGGATTGCCCATTATTGCTGAAGCTTCAAAGGCGCAGCTGGAAAGACCTTTGTCTAATCAGGAGCTTCTGAATGCCCTCAGAAGTATGGAGGGTGGGAAGTCTACAGGTATTGACGGACTCCCTGTGGAATTTTATAAGGAATTTTGGT
>NW_015569354.1:0-216 GCF_001515605.1 Sinocyclocheilus anshuiensis | reverse complement strand
TAAACCAGACAGATCTTTTCTTAATAGAGACAGGAGTGGCTCCACGGCTAAAGCATATAACTGTCCAGACAGTGGGCATCCTTGTCTTATACCTTTAAGTAATCTTATTGGTTTACTTAACCCATCACCTATTTTTAAAATACAAGAGGCATTCGTGTATAAAAGTTTGATACCCAAAAGCACTCATTGTTTCAAACAGAAACCCATGGTCGACTC
>NW_015569353.1:0-216 GCF_001515605.1 Sinocyclocheilus anshuiensis | reverse complement strand
AGAACTGTTTCCCAGCCATCAATAATCTACATCGCCCGTGACGGGATTGTCATTTTGTCTGTGACTCCGAGTTCATTTGGTTTCATCATATTTAACATGCACGGAGGCATGTTATCCTGTAATGATACAAAACCTGCAGCATTCTATCCATCAGTATGATTCCATTAGTTGGCTTTTAAGTAACTTTATGAGGCCGAACCTGCTAGAGTAGGACTC
>NW_015569352.1:0-216 GCF_001515605.1 Sinocyclocheilus anshuiensis | reverse complement strand
TGATATTACAGTAGCCAGTCTTAACAGTTTATGTGATCTGGCTCTCGATTTTGTTTTTTGTTTTTTTGCAGGGAGGCAAACAAATCAAAAATGCGCGCTGCGTGGTAAAACCGTCTACGGTAATTCACGTTGGCCAAAACGCAAGGAAAACGTGTTGTGAAAAAAAATATCATAGGCAGTCACAGACATTCGCATTCGGATGGGATTAGTTTTCTC
>NW_015569351.1:0-216 GCF_001515605.1 Sinocyclocheilus anshuiensis | reverse complement strand
AATTGTGTGTTGTGATCACTGATCTATAATTGAGAACATTATATAGATAAGTAGTTGTGATGCAACGGCTGAACCGGTGCTCAAATAAGTAGAGTATGATGGTGATCAAGTCCTAAAAGCCATGATGAACTATATCATAACAACGTGATGAGCTGATAGGGAGCAGCATTGGATTGGTGGCGCGTCAGTACAGGGGTGTATATGACCTGGTTGAAA
>NW_015569350.1:0-216 GCF_001515605.1 Sinocyclocheilus anshuiensis | reverse complement strand
GCAACTGCTTTTTATCACTTAATTAGAAGCACCACAATTACTAAACTGTGTAATATGTTATAGGGACAGAGATTTAGAATTTTATTTTAAATGCAACGTATTGAAAATCAAAATAAAACTCTGTAAACACCTGCATTTTTAGAACACTATAAGTGTGTCCCCATTGGGTACTGAAAAGTTCAACACACACTTGTGGTCTTCATGCTCACTTGAACA
>NW_015569349.1:0-216 GCF_001515605.1 Sinocyclocheilus anshuiensis | reverse complement strand
CAACCGGGAGTACTCTCGCCGACATCTGACGGGAGATCAAGACTCCCTGCATCAGACAGGTAAGCCTCGCAGGGCGGGGAGAGAGAAAAGGAAAAACCGACTGGGAGGGCTCTCACAGCATCCGATGGGGTATCAGACTCAGAACATCGAACATGTAAGCCTCGCCAGGCAGGGGGAAAAGACGTGAGGTTAGCTGAGAGGGTTCTGACAGCGTTC
>NW_015569348.1:0-216 GCF_001515605.1 Sinocyclocheilus anshuiensis | reverse complement strand
GATTTAAATGTATATTAAGGCATTCTCAAAGACTTCTTTTTGTCAGTTTATATTTTTTGTTGTTTTAAATGTTGATTTGAAGTGTAGCTTTTTGCATTATTATTACTACATTCAAACCTTAACACAGAAAGCAGTTTGTTACACAAAACATTCAAATTCTATAAAAATTTCACAAAAATAAACAGGAATGCTTTATCAGAGCTTAATCCTTCTGGG
>NW_015569347.1:0-216 GCF_001515605.1 Sinocyclocheilus anshuiensis | reverse complement strand
GCGTGGAAGCTACTGCCAAATATCTCTCCATGGGTAGAAAGGACTCAAGCTCTGCTGGACAAAGGGGTCATAGAATGTGTTCCCCTGCCAGACAGAGAGTCAGGCTATTACAGCCGGTATTTTCTGGTTCCCAAGAAAGATGGGGGTTGCGTCCAATTTTAGATCTTCGCAGGTTGAACCGCTACCTCAGAACATACAAGTTCAAAATGTTGACAA
>NW_015569346.1:0-213 GCF_001515605.1 Sinocyclocheilus anshuiensis | reverse complement strand
GGTGCGCGGGGATCGGACGGAAGGATGTGCTGCGGTCTCGTGTCTGCTGTGGCCATGGTTCGGTGTGTTCGGCCCGTCTCTCCTCCTGGTGTCCTGATCTGTGATTCTTTCTCTCTGTCCTCCTTCAGATTGAGAAACACTGAATAAAGACAAAGGGGGCGGAGTCACGCCAGTGTGTGTGTGTGTGTGTGTGTGTGTGTGTGTGTGTGTGTG
>NW_015569345.1:0-216 GCF_001515605.1 Sinocyclocheilus anshuiensis | reverse complement strand
GGTGAGCAGAAGAGACTTCTTTCAAAAACATAAAAAAAAAATCTTAAGAACCCCAAACTATAGTGTTAATAATCATCATATAGTGTTATTCAAATGTATCTCTTTTACTGGTATTCTGTTTGATTTGTCTGTTATTATTCTATTCTATATTCTAAATTTAAATGATTGAGATACATAAATTTACATAAGACATTTGAATATTTATAAACTTTAACA
>NW_015569344.1:0-216 GCF_001515605.1 Sinocyclocheilus anshuiensis | reverse complement strand
GGTCAAGTGAATTCGCTGTTGGCCAACTGTACTTTTGCGTCCATTTTTTAACACAGAAATGAAATATGGAAAATGTATATTTTTTCTGTAATGGTTCAAACACTGATGAATAGAATAAGCAGACAGTTTTTATTATTCAACATTCATATTTCATTAAAAATCATAAAAATTATATAAAGCTTGTTTTTTAATGTATATAAATGCTAAATTTAATTT
>NW_015569343.1:0-216 GCF_001515605.1 Sinocyclocheilus anshuiensis | reverse complement strand
CATTCCCCAAACCAATGACAAGACTGAATGCGAGATCCAAGGTATCGGTAGATACCTGCAATCCTACTGCCATGACCACCAGCACAGATGGAGCCATTTCCTGCCCTGGGGTGAGTATGCACAGAACTCTGTATAGCAAAGTACCACCGGCCTGACACCCTTCCAGTGCATAGTTAGAGGTTCTGGGACTCAGCACATGTCCACCTGCAAAAGGCA
>NW_015569342.1:0-216 GCF_001515605.1 Sinocyclocheilus anshuiensis | reverse complement strand
GGACCCCTATGTTGTTCGGGCTCAGACCTGGACCTTCGTGAAGGCTGCTGAGCACGCCTTTTCCTCCCTGAACTTCCCTGAACTAAAAGGAGGTACCAAAAAATACGTAAGGCGAAACCGGCTTTCACCAGGTCAGCCTATGCTTGGAGCATCACCATCGTGTGCAATGAAGACCTGCTGCGGCTGCGTATGCCCTGACATTCGAGCGAGATGTCA
>NW_015569341.1:0-216 GCF_001515605.1 Sinocyclocheilus anshuiensis | reverse complement strand
GGTCTATCTTTGACAATCTGAATCTGTCAAACTGATGTGACTGTATTCAATCGCTTTGTAATGAAGGAGCGACATGCGTCAGGTTCACTATTAATAAAACAAAGTCAACCCACTAAAATCGAAACTGCCGTTGCACTTTTTAGACCAATTTGAATGTTATTACTGATAAACAAAAAAATCGAGTTTAAATTCAGAATCAGTTATACATCACAGAGA
>NW_015569340.1:0-216 GCF_001515605.1 Sinocyclocheilus anshuiensis | reverse complement strand
TGTTTTCTTGCAATGAAACCACAGCAAAATTCTGCGTTAATACTGAAAAGCATCCACTCAAATCTTTTCTAACCTATTAATTTAATTTGTAAAGGTAATTATCAAGTAAAATAAAATGACATTCGAAGACTTAAAGCGAAAGTCCCCTAAACGTCCCGAATGACCGCTGATCGTCCTGTGAACGTCCCCGTGAACGTCCGGAGGACGTCAAGGGGA
>NW_015569339.1:0-216 GCF_001515605.1 Sinocyclocheilus anshuiensis | reverse complement strand
CAGGATGAGTGCCACCAAGAAACACACAAAGTTGAGAATAAATTAGGCTGCGTATTACAGTGAATCGACAGGATTTTACCCTCTTCCTTTAATACATGTATAATCATTCACTTATAAACACTCATTGTATGAGTGATTTCAATTTGCTTTCTTCAGTTTTTTTACACATTCCTGTCATGAGTGCCACGAACACAGACAGGCAAAGACTTGTACTCA
>NW_015569338.1:0-216 GCF_001515605.1 Sinocyclocheilus anshuiensis | reverse complement strand
GACTGCTGGTTTTCTTTCCGTTATGCTTTAACTACAATTTGAATTCGAGGGCAAAGTTCCCTGTAACACAAAAAGAACATACAGATATTAAAATGAATTCAAACTCTGAGCTCAAGATGAATCAAGATCATTTATGTTGGTGACGAGTTTTCATATCATGAGTGCATTCATATATCTAATCAGAAGAAAGACATTCTTCGAAAACTCACTTTATGG
>NW_015569337.1:0-216 GCF_001515605.1 Sinocyclocheilus anshuiensis | reverse complement strand
GTTATGACTGTGTGTTTGGATATAATGTGAACTCCTGGAGTCTGATCTGCTCTGATCACAGATTCACTGTCCGTCACAATGATAAGGAAACTGTCATCTCTGCTGCTTCAGACTCCTGTAAGAGAGTAGGAGTGTTTCTGGACGAGTCGAGCGGCTCTCTGTCCTTCTACGGCGTCTCTGACACACACACACTCACACACTTACACACATTCACAC
>NW_015569336.1:0-216 GCF_001515605.1 Sinocyclocheilus anshuiensis | reverse complement strand
TGGAGAGGCGTTGCGCCTCCGAACTGCGATCTCATGGCCACTGGCGATAGGGGGCATCGTGGGTGAGGATGCGGTGCATCGCTCACTGTCAACCCACGAGCCTTGCAACCCCAAGGGAAAAGGAAACTGCTTTCCTTTTGGATAGCATGGGAAATGTCCTAATGGACATTGCCTTCCCGGGGGACTGTGCCGTGACTTTCGTCACCCGGAGGGCAG
>NW_015569335.1:0-216 GCF_001515605.1 Sinocyclocheilus anshuiensis | reverse complement strand
CTAAAAGATTGCATACGCAGATGTCAGTGAAACAAAACGGTGGTCAGACTTGCTACTAATACTAAACAACAAACACATACAGACATAATCCACTCAGAAAACACTGCGAATGCAGTAAAGCCATGGCGTAAGTGTGAGGTTTGCTCTATATTTTAACCCTCTGAATAGCAGAGCATTTTTGCTTGAAATTAGCACTTATCCCTGGTGAAATATTCA
>NW_015569334.1:0-216 GCF_001515605.1 Sinocyclocheilus anshuiensis | reverse complement strand
GTAAAGCTGATCGGGAAAAAATTGCTTAAGACAGGACAAACAAACTAAAAAAGTACAAGTACCAAGTACCGACAAACCATGGCTGCCATCTGCGGCGCCATCTTGCATCAACTCAAAAAAACATTTTGAGTTGAAACAACATCAAAAAATCAATTAAAGACTTAATCAAAAAGACGATAAACACTATTAACAGCAATTATTATATGATGCAATCAA
>NW_015569333.1:0-216 GCF_001515605.1 Sinocyclocheilus anshuiensis | reverse complement strand
TGTGTTTTAAACCATATGGAATTTAGGTTGTGAGCTGTGTTTGATTATTTGGTAAGAGGAGAATCATTGCTTTCAGATACATGTTAGCGGGTCAGGAAACAACAAGAACATGCAGAGATCAGGGATGGGATGGCCGAGATCCTGTCTGTGAACGTATGTCAGTTCTTACATTTGAATCAAATATGATATTGAAGAGCACAAAACAATTCCCAATTT
>NW_015569332.1:0-216 GCF_001515605.1 Sinocyclocheilus anshuiensis | reverse complement strand
GTCCATCAGTTAACGTCTTGTGAAGAGAAAAGCTGCATGTTTGTAAGAAACAAATCTATCATTAAGACGTTTTTAACTACAAACCGTTGCTTCTGGATAAAATATGAGTTCGTAATCCATAACACTTCCTCCAGTGAAAAAGTGCATCTCGTGTTGTCTCTCACATCAAAGTCCAGCCACATATTTGTTTAGAGCTGTTGAAACGCTGCTTGATCT
>NW_015569331.1:0-216 GCF_001515605.1 Sinocyclocheilus anshuiensis | reverse complement strand
GCTGTGCTGACCTGTATGGCAAGACCTTTCCTGTATACAATGTACATGGATTAATTCATCTCCATGAAGATGCCAGCCACTTCAACTGTTCGTTAAATGACATTTCCTGTTTTCCATTTGAAAACTACCTGCAACAAATCAAGAAACACGTGAGGAGCGGGAGAAGTCCCGTGGAACAAGTTACCAGGCGTCTGTCAGAAATTGAACATTCAGAAG
>NW_015569330.1:0-216 GCF_001515605.1 Sinocyclocheilus anshuiensis | reverse complement strand
GCTGTGCTGACCTGTATGGCAAGACCTTTCCTGTATACAATGTACGTGGATTAATTCATCTCCATGAAGATGCCAGCCACTTCAACTGTTCCTTAAATGACATTTCCTGTTTTCCATTTGAAAACTACCTGCAACAAATCAAGAAACATGTGAGGAGCGGGAGAAGTCCCCTGGAACAAGTTACCAGGCGTCTGTCAGAAATTGAACATTCAGAAG
>NW_015569329.1:0-216 GCF_001515605.1 Sinocyclocheilus anshuiensis | reverse complement strand
GTCCACTGCTTCAAAACAGAAACAAATAACGTTCTTAGAATCTTATATTTAACTTTCTCAGAACTTCCCTCAAAGTTACGATTACGAACAAACATTCTTCCAGTAACGCTGATAGAATGTTTGTTTAAAGTTATCTGGTATTTAAAATTATTCTCAAAACGTGAGCACAACAACATTAGGCTACTTATACATCGGTCATGGAACAGTTTTTTTGTT
>NW_015569328.1:0-216 GCF_001515605.1 Sinocyclocheilus anshuiensis | reverse complement strand
TTGCTTGTGTGTGTGTTTTTTTATTTTGTGTGTGTGTTTTTTGCGATAGGCCTATTTTTTATTTGTTAGTATTTAAACGTTACAGTTATTAGTTAGAATGAAGCAGCCACAAGTGTGTGAATGAGAAATAAGTAGGCTATAACCGTTTGTGTCAAAAAAAAAAAGACAACACTAGAATATAAAAATAAATGCATTACGTTGCGCATAAAATGTAAG
>NW_015569327.1:0-216 GCF_001515605.1 Sinocyclocheilus anshuiensis | reverse complement strand
TGCAGATGATACCACAGTGATCGGACTCATCTCAGGAGATGATGAATCAGCATACAGAGATGAAGTCCAGAAACTAGAGGAGTGGTGCTCTGAAAACAACTTGTCCCTGAACACCTCTAAGACAAAAGAGCTCATTCTGGACTTCAGGAGGCGCCATACTGAGCCAGCCCCACTCTACATCAATGGGGACTGTGTTGAAAGGGTCCGCACCTTCAA
>NW_015569326.1:0-216 GCF_001515605.1 Sinocyclocheilus anshuiensis | reverse complement strand
TGGAAAATTAGAAATGTTACCTTGGCAACTAACTGAAAAAAAAAAATAAGTTGAAGCATTAAGATTCCTGGAAACTGGAAGTAAATCAAAACTAAAACTGATATAAAAAAAAATAAACGAAACCTACGCTGTAAAAAAAAATCCGTAAAATTTACAGTAAAAAAACGGCAACTGTGCTTGCCGGAATTTTACCGTAAAAAATACGGTAGCAACGTT
>NW_015569325.1:0-216 GCF_001515605.1 Sinocyclocheilus anshuiensis | reverse complement strand
GGAAACAGATCCGGCGTGACGCAGCTGACACAGAACAGCATACACCGTTTACGTCCAGCTGATGCTCTCCAAAATGGCACCAGGGTGACGCAGAGTAGACGAGTTGTTGAATAAAGTCATTGTTTTTTTTCTTTTGCGCACAAAAAGTATTCTCGTAGATTCGTAAAATTCCAGATGAACCACTGATGTCACATGGATTATTTTACAGATCACCTT
>NW_015569324.1:0-216 GCF_001515605.1 Sinocyclocheilus anshuiensis | reverse complement strand
ATCTGTTTTTCGTGACTATTGACTTCCATTATGTGGAAAAAAAAACACTGAAAACTTCAAGATATGTTTCCATTAAAAAAAAAGTCATACAGGTTGGAAAAGCATGAGGGTGATTTCCGAACGATAATTTTTTCTGTGAACTATCCCTTTAAGACTTTACAAAAAAAAAATAAATAAATAATTGTCCTCAGTGTTAAAGGAATAGTTCACCCAAAA
>NW_015569323.1:0-216 GCF_001515605.1 Sinocyclocheilus anshuiensis | reverse complement strand
TGCAGTGTTGGGGGGCGCTCAGAACCAGGGTTGAGAAACACTGCTCTAGATACTCCATAATGACAAAACAAAAACCAGAGTTCAAAATAGCCAAGACAACACAAGTGTAGGGACAACTCTGTGAATGTCCATAGATGTCCCAGTCAGAGCCTGGATTTGAACCCAATCTACCATCACTGGAGAGAACTTAAAATGGCCATCCATCAAGGTTTGGAA
>NW_015569322.1:0-216 GCF_001515605.1 Sinocyclocheilus anshuiensis | reverse complement strand
GTTTTGAAGCAAAACACAAGTTCTTCAAAAAGGTTATACGTGATGCCCAGAACTTCAAGAATGTTGCCATGACCCTTGCACTGAAACACCAGAGGGCTCTTAGCCATCAACTAGACTGCAGTTCTTTTTTCAAGCAGGGTGTGGAAATGACTAAGGTTACACAAGTGTTAGTTGCCACTTTCCCAGAAAACATTCAGAGAGCTCTTGGTCAAAAAA
>NW_015569321.1:0-216 GCF_001515605.1 Sinocyclocheilus anshuiensis | reverse complement strand
GACTGCGGCTCTCTAGGACCGAACTTGCCTACCCCTGGTCTAGTGGAATTGAATTGACTTTGAATCAATACCCAGCATTGTAAAAACAAATATGCAAATGCAAAAGACCCTTTTATCATTATTAGGTCTTTCTTCATTAGCAATATTTATTTAATTATTTGATCCATATTTGAAGATTACATTTTTTTAATTTGTTAATATTTAATATAAAAAAAA
>NW_015569320.1:0-216 GCF_001515605.1 Sinocyclocheilus anshuiensis | reverse complement strand
TGCTCATTGTTAGTTCATGTTAGTTAATACATTAACTAATGTTAAAAAATGAGACCTTATTGTAAAGTGTTACCAAACTGTTTAATGCGCAGGTAGTTCCAGTCCATTTAATCAACATTCAATATTAATCTGATGCTTCCATTAAAGGACACACACTCTGCTGTTTTTGACGTTTTTAAAACTCGCAGCTTCACTCTTAGTAGAAAGACCCTGCAG
>NW_015569319.1:0-216 GCF_001515605.1 Sinocyclocheilus anshuiensis | reverse complement strand
GCTAGGCAAGATGCCTTTAAATTTTGCAGGCGATTTTGTGTTTTATAGAAAAAAGACAGGAAAGGGGCAGCAGAGAATATTAACCCTAAAAAGTGCAAGTGTAACACTCCCCTCAGGTCACCAGCAGAGCACGGCTGCATAAACACCTTGGTGAGTCATACAAAGGAAAATATAGACCAGTACTGTAGATCGTAGGAGCAGCAATGAGAGACTAAC
>NW_015569318.1:0-216 GCF_001515605.1 Sinocyclocheilus anshuiensis | reverse complement strand
GCTAGGCAAGATGCCTTTAAATTTTGCAGGCGATTTTGTGTTTTACAGAAAAAAGACAGGAAAGGGGCAGCAGAGAATATTAACCCTAAAAAGTCCAAGTGTAACACTCCCCTCAGGTCACCAGCAGAGCACGGCTGCATAAACACCTTGGTGAGTCATACAAAGGAAAACATAGACCAGTACTGTAGATCGTAGGAGCAGCAATGAGAGACTAAC
>NW_015569317.1:0-216 GCF_001515605.1 Sinocyclocheilus anshuiensis | reverse complement strand
GGGCGAGTACTGGAAAAAGTGGTATCGGTGCATCCCTAGTTACTACAGTCTTCAGTGTCACATGATCCTTCAGAAATTAGGCTATTCTAATATGCCGAATTGGTGCTCAAGTAACATTTAAGTATACTTCAGTCATGAAACTCAAGATGGCGCAGACTGACAGGTATTAACGTAACTGATGATATTCACAGCGTTAAATGACTTGGCACAAGCTGA
>NW_015569316.1:0-216 GCF_001515605.1 Sinocyclocheilus anshuiensis | reverse complement strand
TTAGTGAGAACAATGATCAATGATGCGCACTTACTTCGATATTATAGCAGACACGGCTGGATTCGGTGGTCGAACGGTCCATTATCCAGAATGATAATATCTATAGGCTACTGTACAACCGCAGCTGCACGGAGGTGTTAATGTCGTGTGAAGGCATCTCTACAACATTAAGAAAAGTACCGCTGTATTTGAAGGATAGGCTACAACTTGAAGAAA
>NW_015569315.1:0-216 GCF_001515605.1 Sinocyclocheilus anshuiensis | reverse complement strand
CACTAGTCTATATCGCGATTTGATTTAAGTGTACTGACCTGTTTTATATTTATTCATCAAAAATATGACCAATTCTGTGAAATTCCAAGTTACACAGTAAATTACGTTTTTATGGCTGGATTCCACGATTCCGTCCATTTTTTTCTGCATTGCGGAAATCATAGGGGCCTAACTAATGTAGCAAACGAGTATGATAAGCTCATTGTGAGAGTAAAA
>NW_015569314.1:0-216 GCF_001515605.1 Sinocyclocheilus anshuiensis | reverse complement strand
GTCAGTATTTATGCAATTATTAATGGCACAGAACAGAAGAGACACTTTGCACCTATAAGACCAATCACAAATCCCCATGCGAACAGCCTAAAGATTAAACTAATAAGAACCATTTCAATCAACATTGTAAAGACAGAAATGTATAAATCATTTTTAGATTATTCATCATATAATCAGTTGTGGGACTAGTCTGTCATAAATTGCATTCCATTCATT
>NW_015569313.1:0-216 GCF_001515605.1 Sinocyclocheilus anshuiensis | reverse complement strand
GTTAATTCACTCACCGTCAGGCCAGCCAAGGTGACTTGTTTTCTTAAGTAAAGATTTTTAACTGAAACAGTGCTTGTTGATGATTCATAAAATGCAAGTCAGCGGCTGCCTGTTTTTGAGAATAAAAATAAAGAGCATATCAAGGAACACAAAATTGATTAACACCTGAGGCTCCTGACAATATATTGAGGTCTTATGAAGCAAAACGATCAGTCT
>NW_015569312.1:0-216 GCF_001515605.1 Sinocyclocheilus anshuiensis | reverse complement strand
AGATCAAGTGGATTTGTGGAGACTCTTGCTAGAAATTCCTCACAAAAAGAACCATCACTGCAGTGGCTGTACTTACAATGCGCCTTTAATGACACCTACTGGCCAATGTTTGTAATTGAATTTCATGGGGATTGGTGCTTCAGGTGTGTACAACTGCTTTTTTTAACTTGTCATATGTAATGACTAGCCAGAATGATTACTTTATAGATCAATAAA
>NW_015569311.1:0-216 GCF_001515605.1 Sinocyclocheilus anshuiensis | reverse complement strand
TCAGAAGAGACAAAAACAGCAACTCACTTCAATGTCTGACTTATATATTATAATCACGTCCAGAAGCTTTTTGTGAAATTTGGAGTAACTCATTCATCTGTTGTTTGACCTCTTCATATTTAATGATAGAATTATAGTTTCCAAAGTCAGACATCGCTTGTTATGATTTTCCAACCCGATGTCATGAAAGTGCGTATAAATAGTACGCCAAATAAA
>NW_015569310.1:0-216 GCF_001515605.1 Sinocyclocheilus anshuiensis | reverse complement strand
ACAATTTCTGGCAACATTGTTGACTTGACTGCACAGACACTATTGAGAGAACTGAACTGAGCAGGATGATGATATCACTGAATCAACAATGAGCTGACTTTAACTGATAAACTGTTTTCTATTGTTCTCTTGCATTATCAGCACACATGTTTCCTGTTTAACACTGTAAGCTGCTTTAACACAATCTGTATTTGGTTAAAGCACTATATAAATAAA
>NW_015569309.1:0-216 GCF_001515605.1 Sinocyclocheilus anshuiensis | reverse complement strand
TCAGATCTAGTACCGCTTCATCTTTCAACAAATGTTTCTTCGTGAACTCTCCATGACACTGTGCCTCGTTTACAAAACAACATGCTCCGATCAATCCTCAGACACGATCCGGGGTGTCATTAAAAATAAACAATCACTTGTTCCTTACGCTGAGATCTTTCTGATATCTGTACAAAGATGTGAACGAGCCGTTTAAACCAAACGTGTCAAAGCGAA
>NW_015569308.1:0-216 GCF_001515605.1 Sinocyclocheilus anshuiensis | reverse complement strand
AACCTTTATCTTCATACTGATATCTCAGTTGGCCAGACAGTGATTAATCTTTTCTGAATCAATAAAATATTGGTGTCTGGGACACCATGAACCTGAAGACTACAGAGTACACTATGAGTTTATTTAAAATCTTTGCTTAAATATGTGCTATAAATGAATAGTTGAGATATGGTATAATGAAATCTATAGATATATTGTATTCTCACTTAAAACAAA
>NW_015569307.1:0-216 GCF_001515605.1 Sinocyclocheilus anshuiensis | reverse complement strand
GACGGCTTGGGCTTGAGCATAACATCCTTAAACACGCCCCTCCAAATCTGCCTCCATTTCTGAATGAAACGCCTACTTTATTACATCCAATCAGTTCGCAGTAGAAAAAAACAAACCACGCCCTCTGTTTTCCTCATTCAATATTCCGTTTCTCTCGGAAGTACGTCACAATACGTAAGTAAAGTCGGTCGCAACTTCCGGTTCACGCAGACTTTA
>NW_015569306.1:0-215 GCF_001515605.1 Sinocyclocheilus anshuiensis | reverse complement strand
TCATCCGACATGACGTCGAGAGTGACCGACTGAAAGGGAACTCTGTTCTAAGAAAATGTATGACTGTAGTATGAATTAAGTACATAAAGTCAACACCTTCATCAACACAAACTGATAATTATGTTAAAGCTGTTTGCCAGACTATCTATCTATCTATCTATCTATCTATCTATCTATTAGTGCTGTCAAACGATTAATCGCGATTAATCGCATCC
>NW_015569305.1:0-216 GCF_001515605.1 Sinocyclocheilus anshuiensis | reverse complement strand
GGTCAGGGAAGCGGTTATGGCCAGGGAAGTGGTCATGGTCAGGGAAGCGGTCAGGGAAGCGGTTATGGCCAGGGAAGCGGCCATGGTTAGGGGAGCGGTCAGGGAAGCGGTTATGGGTCAGGGAAGCAGTCAGGGAAGGGGCCATGGTCAGTGGTTATGGCCAGGGAAGTGGTCAGGGAAGCGGCCATGGTCAGGGAAGTGGTTATGGCCAGGGAA
>NW_015569304.1:0-216 GCF_001515605.1 Sinocyclocheilus anshuiensis | reverse complement strand
CAGCAGTACGCTTGCTCTTCGGTAAGAAGACCACGAGCAGAAAACTCCGTTAAAATGAGCTGATGTTGATGATTGTCTGGAAATCTACATCCCTCCAAATGTGCAGCAGTTTCTGGAATCACCATGATATTTCCTGAACGTCGATGTCCACTGATGAAATCTTCTGTGTTTGTAGCTCACAGACTTCACTGCTGCAAACCTGGCTGAACTCCTGAA
>NW_015569303.1:0-216 GCF_001515605.1 Sinocyclocheilus anshuiensis | reverse complement strand
TGTTCTCTTGTCTCTTTAATCATGTTTAAACTTTCTTAGTTAATCCAGTAGTATTTGCTGTGGTATCAAATAAGTACTTTGCTTTAAGTAATAATTGGAAAGCAAGTTAAATTGAAATATTTGTCTTTTCTTGCTGATCTGAAAAATTATCGGATCCATAGGTCAAAAACTGTAATGTGATCTGAACCGTGAGATTTGTGATCCGTTGAACCACTA
>NW_015569302.1:0-216 GCF_001515605.1 Sinocyclocheilus anshuiensis | reverse complement strand
TTGTGTTTTGAGGTATATTATAGGCCTAAACTTTACTAGCAAATGATACCCTTGAGCGAGTCTCTAAAGACCCAAAACACAATGCAATTTAATAATAGCAATTATGTGCACAAATTTTAAATTAACACTTTTTTTTAATAAAATATTTACTTCAAACTACAAAATTTTAATATTTGAAATTAGATCAAGCGCATTTTCGTGTATTTTTCATACTAA
>NW_015569301.1:0-216 GCF_001515605.1 Sinocyclocheilus anshuiensis | reverse complement strand
TGGTTTGTTGTGTTTACGCAGCACATCTCAAGAGAAGTTTGCATACCTCTTTGCTAGAGTGTCTTACAATTGTCTTTAATCCACACCATAAATCACATTCAAGTCCATAATTGGTTGACGCACATCAAAGATGCCCTATACCTGGGATGGCCACATCTTCAAGGTTTTATGAGGCATTTCTGCTAATGAGATCACTCTAATCAGAGACCTTTCGTA
>NW_015569300.1:0-216 GCF_001515605.1 Sinocyclocheilus anshuiensis | reverse complement strand
GTGTATTGATTCTATCTTGCATCCCGTGATGCTTTTATATGGGGGAAAAAACAGTTTTGCAATATAAAGAGATATAATACACATAACATAACATAAAATAAAATAAAAATAGAATAGAATAGAGAAGAGAAGTGTATATGGGTTATTTCTGAATAAGTGATAATCTAACAGAGGCCACAATTTACTGAATAAATATTTATTCTTTCATTCTTTTTT
>NW_015569299.1:0-216 GCF_001515605.1 Sinocyclocheilus anshuiensis | reverse complement strand
TGTCCACCTCTTCACCTGTCATGCTGGCTGAAGGTGGACACAGGGGCTCTTTTGCAGCATTCTGTGCCTCTTCATTGATGTCCTGCGGCATGGTCTTGAACTTCGGTGTTCCAGGCCCAACAAATAAATACATTTGTCCATGTGTTGGACAGGGTGTAATTTTGTAAGATGTATCTCACCCCGTCCTCAAATTCGGGGGTGAGCCCTTCTTTTTTA
>NW_015569298.1:0-216 GCF_001515605.1 Sinocyclocheilus anshuiensis | reverse complement strand
TAATATTTCAAGTATTTTTGCATAAATTACTCTTTTATAGCTATTCATTAGGCATTTTAAGCTGCTAAACAGTATAATGCATTTAAAGAATATATGTTATTGTTAAAACATTTATGTAGCAAATTGTTTTTAATTGTTGTATTGTATTGTTTAATTGTTTTAACCGATAATCAGTTATATATTTTATAGACATTGAGAAATGCCGCCACTTGTCGA
>NW_015569297.1:0-216 GCF_001515605.1 Sinocyclocheilus anshuiensis | reverse complement strand
GCCGTAATGGCAGTGTTACATTCGAGCTGCTCACTTCGCCTGTTGATTTACCAGCTTTCTGCATCACAACAACACTTTAGCTTCGCCGTTTTGAACCAGATCGTAATGTGAGATTCCAGAACAGATCGTATCCAATCAAATAATCTCACGTTTAAAAGGAATGATTCACCCAAAAAAAAAAACATTTACTCACCTTCATACTGATTTGCACATTTT
>NW_015569296.1:0-216 GCF_001515605.1 Sinocyclocheilus anshuiensis | reverse complement strand
CAGTCTGTTCACCAGCACCTTCTGCCACCTCTGTCTCTCCTCCATCTCTTATCACCACAGATCTCTCCCTTCCACAGCCTTGTCCTCCACCTACTGCCTCTTCCATCTCCCAGCCCTTGAGTCAGGAGGGGCCATATGTGAAGAAGAGAAGAAATGGTAAGTTTTGTTTTGCAGTGGTATACCTTAATACACACTATTAATAAATTTGCTCTCAGA
>NW_015569295.1:0-216 GCF_001515605.1 Sinocyclocheilus anshuiensis | reverse complement strand
GCAGGATGACCCATTAATCATTATTTGATGAGTTGGCCGGCCGTGGTCGTGTTGGCCATATTTATAAGCGTACCCTCCGAAAGCAAGGTCATGACAGACGGTGCATGTTGAATCGTGTATGTGGAGCAGAAATGAGAGTCAGGACAGCTTTATTTAGAGACTTGTATGTGAGCCATGTTTGCTGTTTTTAATGAAGCATTTGGATTGGCTGTGTGG
>NW_015569294.1:0-216 GCF_001515605.1 Sinocyclocheilus anshuiensis | reverse complement strand
TTTACAGCTGCATTGTCCAAACATCGGCCGGAGAGCATTTGCAAGAGGCCAACGTCGCGGCGACATATTCCCAATTAGCAAACGCTCCCCGAGCACCATCATGCCGATGGAATTTTGTACATTGGGTCGACATTGGCCCAACGTATGTGTGCTGTTAGGGAAAAGATTTCGATTTCAGATAAATGCTGTTTTTCTGAACTTTCTATTCATCAAAGA
>NW_015569293.1:0-216 GCF_001515605.1 Sinocyclocheilus anshuiensis | reverse complement strand
ATGTGTGTTGGCAGTGTGAACCTTAAGGTGTCCTTTCTGTGTAAAAGTCTTTCCACACTCAGAGCAGCTGAAAGGCTTTATTCCAGCATGAATTAGCATGTGATTCCTCAGGATGCCTTTACATATAAAACTCTTTCCACACTGAGAGCAGGTAAAAGGCTTAACTCCAGTATGAATTAACATGTGAGTCTCAAGGTATCCTTTACGTGTGAAAGA
>NW_015569292.1:0-216 GCF_001515605.1 Sinocyclocheilus anshuiensis | reverse complement strand
TTCACGATCGAAGGTGTCAGTTAATATGTAACTGATACACTTTTTGCTGTTTACTTACTGCCATTAACCCAGGAAGCGTTCTGAAATAAATCATTTCTGTTTATTGTTGTTACTATTAGTAGTAGTAGAATGAATGGGGTTGTTGCTGTTGTTAAAACAATAGAATTAATTTATTATTATTATGTTACAATTAATGTTTTATTAAATGGGAAAAGA
>NW_015569291.1:0-216 GCF_001515605.1 Sinocyclocheilus anshuiensis | reverse complement strand
GCTTCATGCTGTGATCCCATTGTGTTTTCCAGCTAATAGCTCCCATCTATAGTCCTCTGCAGGCATCTGTTTACAAAATAAAAATGTAGATGGAATGTTTTTTTTCCTTTTTCAGTGTGTTCAAAGTTCTATTACTCAATGCCAGTAAGACTTCGAGTGATTCTGAGGTTTGCTCTGTTTAGGAACAAACCTCAGAGTGTCACCTTTCAAAAGAGA
>NW_015569290.1:0-216 GCF_001515605.1 Sinocyclocheilus anshuiensis | reverse complement strand
TGAAACGTGATGCCTGGAAAATGCAAGTTTCAAGGTATTTGGCTCACCAAAGATGATTACAAAGAATGGCTTGCCAGAGATGAAAACTAACAATGTATCTTACAAGGTAACACAATGTAACCTTGTTCTCACTTGAAATGTGTCCCCACATTAACAGGGTGGCCGTGGGTTCTTAAAAAGTCTTAAAATGTCTTAAATTCAGATTCGATGGGTCTT
>NW_015569289.1:0-216 GCF_001515605.1 Sinocyclocheilus anshuiensis | reverse complement strand
GCTCATTTTGATTAGCTCAGCATGAAAAGAGCTTTTACTGGAGCAACTCAGTCCTTAGTAGTGCAACTGAAGCAAACAATCAACTATGGGTGTGGCAAGACACTGTCAAAAGATCTCCGGTATAAAGTTGTGGACAGGCACAAAACATTTCAAAGGCTTTATCAATGCCTAGAAGCACAGGTATTTGGTAGAACACAGACCCTCCCTGGATCAGGA
>NW_015569288.1:0-216 GCF_001515605.1 Sinocyclocheilus anshuiensis | reverse complement strand
AGGTCATGCACATTCAACTGAGGTTTCCTGCCTTGCCCTACACAGGTTAAGATTTCTCTATCTTTTCATAATATTATGCGTGGTAGTTGGTGAAAGACCTAAATTCCTTGCAATTTTGCATTGAGAAAAGTAATTTTTGATTTGCTTGACACTTCTCTCATGAAATTTGGTACAAAGTGATGAGCCATGATCCAGCTTTGCTTGCAAAGACTGAGA
>NW_015569287.1:0-216 GCF_001515605.1 Sinocyclocheilus anshuiensis | reverse complement strand
GGCACAACTACAAACAATTAATCCGTTACACTCCAAACTTAAATAAAAAAATAAATAATATATGCTACATGCTGCTCTGTCCGTTCATATTTTGAATGATTGTGTTCAGAAAGGTAAGCCTCTTGCTGAGGATAAAAGTCAAGGTGGATCACCCTGACCAGATGTCCAGCGGATATAAATAATCATATTTTATGGCTTTTAAACGGTTTGTATGAT
>NW_015569286.1:0-216 GCF_001515605.1 Sinocyclocheilus anshuiensis | reverse complement strand
GATGCTGCAGCAGAAGTAGCAGCCAAGCAAGCTGCATATAATGTTTTACTAGAAGAATCAAAGCAAAGAGAAAAAATAAAACGGCTAGAAGAACAACATAAAAGAGCTCTTGATGTTGAGATAAAGGAATTAGAGCAAATTCAAGCGCAAAGAGATCTGAAAGCAGCTCAAGCTAAACTTGAAATCTACAATCAAGAAACTGAGAAAGAAAAGACT
>NW_015569285.1:0-216 GCF_001515605.1 Sinocyclocheilus anshuiensis | reverse complement strand
ATTATATACTTTATTATAATGAAAATTATAATAATAATTATAATAGGAACTCATATTAATCATATATTGTCGTAGTCCTGTTTATTTGTCACGTTGAATCAATGAAAGCATTTAAATCTTCTGTTTGTTCAGCAACCGCTATAGGGATTTCCTGGATTTCTTCTGCGGGCATATTTGGAGTTTCTGCGCGAGAGCGCCCTCTGGCCTTCGGATGGA
>NW_015569284.1:0-216 GCF_001515605.1 Sinocyclocheilus anshuiensis | reverse complement strand
GGCCCCCTGGTGTTTCGGGGGCCCTACACAGCTTGCGTATTTTGCATATAGGGAGGATCGGCTCTGCGTGTATATATTATTTATCTCGTATAAAATGCATTTGGTTGAGTTGCGCTGCAGTAAAGCGCTTCACTGTAGTACTACGGTGATTATCTCTTAAGCCGCAGTGCAAGCAGGACAAACAAAAATGCAGAATATTAATAACTATGACTGGGA
>NW_015569283.1:0-216 GCF_001515605.1 Sinocyclocheilus anshuiensis | reverse complement strand
TTTCATGCGGTTTTTTTTTTTTTTTTTTTCTCTTCAAACATTATCTTCATGTGCCATATTGTCCGCAGGTCAGCTGGGCATCTTGGAGCAGCTAAATGTGCTCTTATCCTGTACCTTGATGGCAGTCAGCTTGTAGTTGACTTTAACGTGAGGTTTATTCAGATGAATTCCGGAGAGTTCCAAGCTCTTTTAGCTACATTTTCACTTTCCATTGGA
>NW_015569282.1:0-216 GCF_001515605.1 Sinocyclocheilus anshuiensis | reverse complement strand
TTGATAAATCCTTGAAAACTGCTAGACTTGATTAGTTTTGACTGTCCAAAGTTCTGTATTATGTTCTACAATATGAACTTAACAAAAGGCTTCCTCTAGTTCTGTGTAAAATTATAGAACGACACAAAGGTAAGTGCATTATTGTTGTTGTTATTTTATTATTATTTTTTAAATTGTCGGATTATAATTCAGTATGTATCAATGAATGACACAGTT
>NW_015569281.1:0-216 GCF_001515605.1 Sinocyclocheilus anshuiensis | reverse complement strand
TTCCTTGGTTACCGCTGTAAACACAGCAGCGCTGCGCATATTAACACTAATTTAATGCATCATACTGAGACAAAATGAAAAGAAAACGCCATTTCTGAAAACAGTGAGTTCCGTTCCCCTCAGAAACACATTCATATAAAATACAATATTTGGATTTTCGTCCTATATTTTGCGCATTGTGAACAGTGATCTTGTTCTGCCTGCTACAGTATTTTC
>NW_015569280.1:0-216 GCF_001515605.1 Sinocyclocheilus anshuiensis | reverse complement strand
GATGATCGTACTTGATACATTTGAACATGGTTTTTCTGAAAAAATTTTACTTCATTTATATTGAGATTGTTTTTTATCATTATCATCATGAGGTGTTTTTACGAACATTTGTTTTCTGAATTTTCTGTACGTTTATGATGAAAATGAGAAGTGACAGTCACACATCTCATGTTAAGATTTTAAAGGGACATTTCACCCAAAAATGAACATTTGTCA
>NW_015569279.1:0-216 GCF_001515605.1 Sinocyclocheilus anshuiensis | reverse complement strand
TGGGTGCCGTCAGAATGAGGGTTCAAACAGCTGATAAAAACATCATAATAATCCACATGTAATCCACATGACTCCAGTCCATCAATTCACATCTTGTGAAGTGAAAAGTTGCATGTTTGTAATAAACAAATCCATAAGTAAGATGTTTTTAACTTCAAACCAGTGGCTAAAATATGAGTCCTCTATCCAAAATGTTACTTTCTCCAGTAAAAAAAG
>NW_015569278.1:0-216 GCF_001515605.1 Sinocyclocheilus anshuiensis | reverse complement strand
TCCCTTTTTTTTTTTTTTTTTTTTTTTTGTATGACTCACATTAGTAGGGATATGTTTTGGCATGTGTGCAAAAAAAGTAAGTACAATTGTCTACAATTTGCACAATAACTAATTGCACATGGCTTGTTGATCAAAACTGATGAGTTGATTCTCAGTGAAATTTTCTAACTCTTGTAATGACTTTGATTACTTAATTTTAAGGGAATTAATTATTAT
>NW_015569277.1:0-216 GCF_001515605.1 Sinocyclocheilus anshuiensis | reverse complement strand
GGATGCATTGAAAATGCTGCTCTACAACATTTGGCCTAATTGCCAGAATTACCATATTAACCAGTTACCATTTGAGTAAGTTGATTAAAAAATTGATTATTCGTCTATTTCTTTTAGGAGTTTCTTAATCAAAATCTAACATCCTTGAAAAATTAATTTGAAGCCCCTCTTATCAGTTAATTAAATCTGGTTGGAAGTCATTTTTCTGTGAAGCGT
>NW_015569276.1:0-216 GCF_001515605.1 Sinocyclocheilus anshuiensis | reverse complement strand
TCTAGCATGATTAACAAGTTACTAGCATGTTGTTAACATGATTAGGAAGTTACTAGCATTATGTTAACATGATTAGCATTTTAATAGCATGTTTGCTAGCATGATTAGCATGTTACTAGCATGATGCTAGTATGTTTCTAACATATTTAACAAGTTGCTAGCATTTGTTAGCATTTTTAACAAATTGCTAGCATGTTTCTAGCATGATTAGCATGT
>NW_015569275.1:0-216 GCF_001515605.1 Sinocyclocheilus anshuiensis | reverse complement strand
TGTCCTGCGTGTCTGGGACATGTTCTTCTGTGAAGGTCAGTCATATACATTATAAAAAAAAAAAAATAGTTCTGTTTGTGCTCAAATTCAACATGACTTCAAATTTGAATCTTTTTAATTTCTTAATATACTGTTATTCTAAAATTTAGGGTTGGTGAGATTTATCAGTGGTTTTGAAAGAAATCTCTTATGCTTACCAAGGCTGCATTTATTTGA
>NW_015569274.1:0-216 GCF_001515605.1 Sinocyclocheilus anshuiensis | reverse complement strand
CAGACCACAAAGAGTGGGCTGTCTACTTACAACCCTAGCAGGGGACACAGCACTGTCTAGGTAGGGCTCAATGAGACCGCTACTTAAAACCCTAAAAAGGAGAGCAATCACCAAGCTATCAGCAGCTGGTCCCACACAGCTAGCCTGAAAAACCCCGGTGAGCCATCCTAGGAGGCTGCCCAGACCACAAGAGTGGGCTATCTACTTACAACCCTA
>NW_015569273.1:0-216 GCF_001515605.1 Sinocyclocheilus anshuiensis | reverse complement strand
GTTCAGAAGAACAGCATTTATCTGAAATAGAAATCTTTTGTGACACTATAAACGAATGAACTTTCTTTATAATCTTTATAATCACTTTTGATCAATTTAGATATATATATATATATATATATTTACTGACTCCAAGTTTTTGAATGGTACAGAGTATAATGTTACAAAAGCTTTTTTTTATTTCAGATAAATGCTGATCTTTGGATCTTTCTATTC
>NW_015569272.1:0-216 GCF_001515605.1 Sinocyclocheilus anshuiensis | reverse complement strand
TGAACAGACATTCTCTCTCATGAACTTGAACAAAAACCACTTGAGCTCCAGAATAACTGATGCCCATCTACGTGACGTTTTGTGGGTTGCAACCACGACTGTCAAACTATACGTGTTAGATGTGCTGCAAGGCAGATCACAGTACCATCCATCTCACTGCGTTGTTGAGCTTGCAGGTGACTGTTATAATGTTACAACCTGTTTACTGTTTATACT
>NW_015569271.1:0-216 GCF_001515605.1 Sinocyclocheilus anshuiensis | reverse complement strand
TTGTAGGGGAGATTGTGGATGCCAAAGTTGTTGTTGCATCAGTAGATGATGTGCTGTCAGACAGAGTTGTAGTTGATGCATCAGTTGTGGATGCTGGTGCTATTGTTGAGGATGTTTGAGGGGTGGTTGGGGAAGCCAAAGTTGTTGTTGCATCAGTAGTTGTTATGGTGACAGACAGAGTTGTGGTTGATGCATCAGTTGTTGATGCTGGTGCTA
>NW_015569270.1:0-216 GCF_001515605.1 Sinocyclocheilus anshuiensis | reverse complement strand
TTGTAACATCTTGTTCAGGTTTGATTCTAATCATAATGTAACATTATTGAAAAACTTTTTTTTTTCAGTACAAAACATGCTGAACTTTGACAAAGTAATTTTTATTGTTAGAATTGTGATTTCATAATATGTAGATATGAATCCAACTGAAAAAACTTGTGAAAATATATTTTTCAGTTAGTCAAATAGCAAATAGTGGAGCTCTGCAGCCATCTA
>NW_015569269.1:0-216 GCF_001515605.1 Sinocyclocheilus anshuiensis | reverse complement strand
AACATTAAAAGATTAATTATGGAAGTTCAGTGTAATTAACTCAAGTCATTTAAAAGAAAAAAGTGGGAATGCGGTGGTTGGTTTAAATAGCTATTTCATTCATTTGTTGCTGGGTTGAACAAAAACAACAACAACATGGATAATTATAGTTATTATTACGGTCATTCTATTCCAATTTTTCAAACAAACAAACACACACACATACACATACACATA
>NW_015569268.1:0-216 GCF_001515605.1 Sinocyclocheilus anshuiensis | reverse complement strand
TGGGCCGAGTATGCACAAAACTCCCTCCGACAGAACACCACCGGCCTGACCCCCTTCCAGTGCATACTCGGTTATCAACCCCCACTCTTCCCATGGTCGGAGGTTCCAGCTGTGGACTACTGGTTCCGGGTGAGCGAGAGAGTGTGGGACTCGGCTCACATCCACCTCCAACGAGCAGTGCGGAGGCATAAGGCCTTCGCAGATGCCCGGCGCACC
>NW_015569267.1:0-216 GCF_001515605.1 Sinocyclocheilus anshuiensis | reverse complement strand
GTATAAAAAATGAAAATTGATTTGTGATCAAAACAGAAATCACACGTTTTTTTGCCTTTTCATGTCTATTGATGTCTTTATATATATATTTTTTTTTTTAAACAGGACTTTTTAAAGTCCCGATGTCAATACTTATGAATAAAATATAATTTTTCAAAAATCTTATTTTTAAATTTTTTTCTTATGCTCTAAACAATGTAATGACATGACAAAATA
>NW_015569266.1:0-216 GCF_001515605.1 Sinocyclocheilus anshuiensis | reverse complement strand
GGAATCAAATTGGAAACAATCAGGGAGCAGGAACAGAAAGACCAAATCTGGGAATAGGAAAACACAAGGGAAAACTAGATCTAAAGGCACACAGAAAAGTCCATGGCGTGACGTTAAACAAGAAATGCGTTAATTGTGTAGTCATCATAGACGGATGTTGTGCTAACTGCGTTGAGTTTAGGAAAATTGTTAAAAGTATTGAAAAAAATTGTCATA
>NW_015569265.1:0-216 GCF_001515605.1 Sinocyclocheilus anshuiensis | reverse complement strand
AGGAAAACATGTACAACAACCAAGAAAGCAAAAAATGTTACTTTACATTATTTATCTCAATACTGCACAGTCATTCATGTCTTCATGTTTATTCTCAACTTTTACCATAGCCTAAACCTTATGGCAATGCAATGAAATTAAGTAGTCATACCCAATATAAAAATACAGGGAAAAAAAGTGTTTCCCCCTATTTCACAACAGCCCAACCTCTGTCAA
>NW_015569264.1:0-216 GCF_001515605.1 Sinocyclocheilus anshuiensis | reverse complement strand
TATCAGAAAAGGTTCAATAAAGTATTGTCTTTTGTTGTTATGGGGCGTCTACAGATTTCTTGCCATATGTCTATGTTTCTTGCAACTCACGACTATGTCCTGTATGAAATAATGTCTGTGTGTAAAACAACAAACTGACGATTCATATATAATCATTTGTAATTGTATATTCATTGTTGTGATTAATTGTGGCTGGAACAATAATGTAGCTGTAAA
>NW_015569263.1:0-216 GCF_001515605.1 Sinocyclocheilus anshuiensis | reverse complement strand
CAGGACAGTGGCCCTCCAGGAGCAGGTTTGGACACCCCTGACCTAGTCGGTTACTGAGGACAACTGGAGTCCTAGATGAATTCCTTTTTGTTTATCTATAACAAATTCAGCAGTAGTGACTTAAAGGGTATTAAGAGAGATTTTACTGGGCCCTGTAAACAAGATACCCAGTACCCACAACTTACTAATTTGCTTCTTCCCTCCCTAAATCAAATA
>NW_015569262.1:0-216 GCF_001515605.1 Sinocyclocheilus anshuiensis | reverse complement strand
AATTGAGGATTAAAGGTAATATTGTGGAGGACCCTAAAATTATTGCAAATTTTTGTTCTGAGTTTTATAGAAATTTGTATGCTTCTAAACAGTCTACATCTGAGTTTTTTGAGTCCTTACATAACATGAAGCAGATTAGTATTGAAGAGTTCAATATATGTGAAGCCCCTCTTAGTGTACAAGAAATTACTGATGCCATTAACTTTTTGAAAAATA
>NW_015569261.1:0-216 GCF_001515605.1 Sinocyclocheilus anshuiensis | reverse complement strand
TGAAATTAATGATATTCTTTTTAAAATATATGATTATTTCAATATGTTTGTTTGTTTGTTTATTTGTTTATAAATTATATTTGTTATTATATTATATTTATTTGTTTATATATTTTGTTTGTTTGTTTATTTACATGTTTATTTATTTATTTATTTACTTATTATTGACCGTGCAGGTATTTTCATTCTTAGAGGTGTGTTAGTTAAATGAAAATA
>NW_015569260.1:0-213 GCF_001515605.1 Sinocyclocheilus anshuiensis | reverse complement strand
ATGTGTGTGTGTGTGTGTGTGTGTGTGTGTGTGTGTGTGTCATCACCAATAAGGGGGTATGTTTCCTCTTCTTTCTCATAGTTTACACACAGCTGGTAGTCAGAGACTTCACCCTGCACACAGGAAGTTGTCATTATGTTTTGGAAAGAGACAGGAAAGAGGAAGTGGCTGTTATCAAACACAGGAAATGCCAATGGACAAACTTGGCACAAT
>NW_015569259.1:0-216 GCF_001515605.1 Sinocyclocheilus anshuiensis | reverse complement strand
TTTTTTCACTGCACCAGATTTTACTGACTTGATAGAGACAAAATGAAGAAGTTACCATGCAAAGAGTCCATTACTTGTACAGTAAAATAATCAATTTATTGTAATTGGCAGAATACAGGATCAAAAATCTTCAAAAGCTTCTCACAAAAAAAGGATCAAAAGCTTCTGCCAAGAGATTATTGCATCAGTTAAAGATGAAGACGTCATGTAAGAAAC
>NW_015569258.1:0-216 GCF_001515605.1 Sinocyclocheilus anshuiensis | reverse complement strand
AACATTGATCACTATTATTTTGGTGACCTAAAACATTTTATTTATTTATTTATGTATTTATTTATTTATTTATTCGTTCCTTCCTTCATTCGTTCGTGCATGCGTGCGTGCGTTCGTTCGTTCGTTCATTCAAACCCTTTGATCACTTGTTTTTTGTTTGTTTATTCATTCATTTATTCTAACTGACACATTGATCTCTATTATTTATTGCAGATA
>NW_015569257.1:0-216 GCF_001515605.1 Sinocyclocheilus anshuiensis | reverse complement strand
ATATATGTTTTATAATTTTTATGACATATTTATTAATAGAAGTTATATTTTTATATATTTTATTTAAATATTAACAAATTAAATCAAATAATTTCCATGTGTCCAATTTCATACACTTACATATACACACACAATATAAATATTTTATATTACCTATATTTTATATCTATAGTTCTTCTAAGTAATCTAAATTATAATAAATACACAAAGAATATA
>NW_015569256.1:0-216 GCF_001515605.1 Sinocyclocheilus anshuiensis | reverse complement strand
ATTTAAATGTGACTAATGTTTTAGCACATCTGATTTCTTCTGGAAACTGGTTCCAGCTGCGGGCGGCATAATAGCTGAAAGCGGACTCCCCTTGTTTTGAGTGAACCCTTGGTATTCTAACTGACTCGATCCTAATGATCTGAGTGGACTGTTAGGTTTATATTCAATGAGCATATCTGCTATGTATTTAGGTCCTAGGTCATTGAGTGATTTATA
>NW_015569255.1:0-216 GCF_001515605.1 Sinocyclocheilus anshuiensis | reverse complement strand
ACATAATAAATGAAACAGTTTTGATGCTATATTATTGATTGTTTAAGGGTCTTGCTAAGGGTGTTGCTCAGTGATATACAGAACCGTTGGGTGAAGCGGTCATAGCGGTGCTGTATCGTGAATAAAACGCACCTGCTGACCAATCAGAATCGAGGAATGGAACTAACCATTTTATATACATATATATATATTTATATATATATATTTATATATATA
>NW_015569254.1:0-216 GCF_001515605.1 Sinocyclocheilus anshuiensis | reverse complement strand
GGCACATATACAGTGCCCCGAATTACCTGAATTAACGCAGGAGACGCCAATAATCCTGCAGGCAACCCTTGCTCGAGTGGCTCGAAAAATACTGGAGAGTCAGTATAATGTTCAGAGCATGTTGCAGGAACAAATTTCACTGTGCCACCGGGTATACAACAAGCCCGGTGACCACGCACTCTGACCTTACCGGCACGAACCTCTACCAGTTCAGTA
>NW_015569253.1:0-216 GCF_001515605.1 Sinocyclocheilus anshuiensis | reverse complement strand
AGTGAGAAAAGCCTGATGAATCAAATATGATACTCCGCAAAAAAACATGTGGAACCTTTTCCTTTTAGACACTACGATGAGAATTTTTTTTTACATTTCTGTATTAGTTATCAAATATTTTTATAATAAGGCAATGTTTGTTCAGATTAGTGTTGTCACGGTACCAAAATGTCAGTATTCGGCACCAATACCAGTGAAAATCCACGGTTCTCGGTA
>NW_015569252.1:0-216 GCF_001515605.1 Sinocyclocheilus anshuiensis | reverse complement strand
TCTGTAATATAAATATAAAAAAATTAATATATAATTCTAATTAATATATTTTATATAATTATGTCACTATATTTACATATATCTATTTCAGTTTAATTATTTCAGTTAGAAAAGAATGCAAAACAGAAGCGTTTCTTCTAGTGGTCTCAGACTTTTGGACCCCGCTGTACCTCAGTGATGGACGAAGTACACAAATCAAGTACTTGAGTAAAAGTA
>NW_015569251.1:0-216 GCF_001515605.1 Sinocyclocheilus anshuiensis | reverse complement strand
TGTAGCACTGTGGTGGACTTTCGGTGGAGGAACTAAACTGGTGCTCGGTAAGTCTCTATTTTAATTCTTCACTGCAAACATACAATTTAGATTGTGTACAATTATTATTAGTAGTAGTAATTTAATTGAACCAGAAAAAAAATCTAGCAATAATATTTTGGTAACACTTTCCAATAATGTTTCATTTGTTAATATTAGTTAACTACATTAGTTAAC
>NW_015569250.1:0-216 GCF_001515605.1 Sinocyclocheilus anshuiensis | reverse complement strand
TTCACATTGAAGCTGTTTGTGAAGTGATCATCCTGATGAATTCTCCAGGTTTTGATGCAATATACATCAGCAAGCAATACAAATGATGGTAGTTTCTAGGGCTGCACAATTTAATCATATTTTAATCATGATCTCAACTATATTGTTTGTGATTGTGGTTGCTGAATAAACGCTTTAACTGTCTGTGCTACAATACAAAGTCTTTTGTAGTAAGTT
>NW_015569249.1:0-216 GCF_001515605.1 Sinocyclocheilus anshuiensis | reverse complement strand
TATAGACTGTAGAACATTTATACATAATACAATAGTGGATTTAACATCTAAATTTAAAGTCTGTCCTTAAAATGCATGCTTTTTATGTACACTTTTTACTTTAAATACTTTGAGTTAATAAGAATATTGGTAGCACTTTAGTTTCCAGTTCTCACTATTAGCTTGTTGGTTTTTAGCATGAATATTACTGGGATATTGGCTGTTTATTATTACTTA
>NW_015569248.1:0-216 GCF_001515605.1 Sinocyclocheilus anshuiensis | reverse complement strand
TTCACATTGAAGCTGTTTGTGAAGTGATCATCCTGATGAATTCTCAAGGTTTTGATGCAATATACATCAGCAAGCAATACAAATGATGGTAGTTTCTAGGGCTGCACAATTTAATCGTATTTTAATCATGATCTCAACTATATTGTTTGTGATTGTGGTTGCTGAATAAATGCTTTAACTGTCTGTGCTACAATACAAAGTCTTTTGTAGTAAGTT
>NW_015569247.1:0-216 GCF_001515605.1 Sinocyclocheilus anshuiensis | reverse complement strand
AGCCTGTCTGACAAGACACGAAGGACGCTGGTAAACATCCTTGTGACTGATATGGTAGAGAAGTATGGGTAAGTGACCAATAAAATAAGCATTAGTCTAGTTTATATATTGCACTGGTATTTGAGCACAGTTACATTTTATGTGTAATGTTAATACATTTATTTTTTTTTGGTCATGCTGTGGTGTAGGAGGATTCCACCAGTCAGTATCCGTGTA
>NW_015569246.1:0-216 GCF_001515605.1 Sinocyclocheilus anshuiensis | reverse complement strand
GGCACTAGTTTAATGAACGGATTGCTCTTTTAAGTGATCTTTTTAATGAATCTCTTTATTCAACTGAATGATTCAAACTCAAATATGACTGATCCAGTATTTGAACTCACTGGACGGGAAGATTATTATCTTAAAAACACACATGTGACAAACATGTCTTTAATATTTATGTTATGATACTGTTATGTCTTAAAAGTTCCTGTACCCTTTTTTGTA
>NW_015569245.1:0-216 GCF_001515605.1 Sinocyclocheilus anshuiensis | reverse complement strand
ACCGATGCCAAAGCCAATAGCAGAGCGGTCTTTAGCAACAGGGGTTGAATATCAGCGGATTGCAGCGGTTCAAAGGGGGAGCCTTTGAGCGCCCACAGAACCGTAGACAGATCCCACGTAGGGACCGTAGAAGGGCGAGCGGGGTTCAACCTCCTAGACCCCGATATCCCATCTATAGGAGCATGAAAAGCTGCTATAGCCGCCACATAGACCTTA
>NW_015569244.1:0-216 GCF_001515605.1 Sinocyclocheilus anshuiensis | reverse complement strand
GCTATTTCTGTTGCTCATACTTATGTTAGGGGTCTAAGTATTACAGTTTGGCAGATAATTCATCCTGCACCATTTTTTTGCAACAGACTTAAAAAGGTATTAGCAGCTATAAAAAAATATTTTAATAATTTATAGTGCTGTCCAACAATTAATCGCGAATTAATTGCATCCAAAATAAAAGTTTTTCTTTACATAATATGTGTATACTGTGTACAT
>NW_015569243.1:0-216 GCF_001515605.1 Sinocyclocheilus anshuiensis | reverse complement strand
AACAGGTTTGGAACAACATGAGGGTATGTAAATGATGACAACTTTAATTTTTGGGTGAACTATTCCTTTAAACATTGTAGCCATGTGAATTTGTGTGCTTTACATTAAACAGTTTGTACAATGTTTTTGATGAAAAAACATTTAATGCTTGACTGAACTGTTTTATACAATTTTCTATACATGAATCAAACATAATAAAAGTTTGAAATGACATTA
>NW_015569242.1:0-216 GCF_001515605.1 Sinocyclocheilus anshuiensis | reverse complement strand
TCATTTCATATAGTAAATCAATATCACACGAAGAATGCCGTTTTTCCTCCAAAAATCATCATGATTACATATAGATTTACAACAGTTCAATAAACAAGAAGTTAATTAAGAGACTTGCATTTTAGACACTATATTGCCTGTTTTTGCTCTATTTCTACAACAAAAATATTTATCAACCGTTTAAATGATTCGGTTCAATCGCAATGACTTACTTAT
>NW_015569241.1:0-216 GCF_001515605.1 Sinocyclocheilus anshuiensis | reverse complement strand
AGCTGAAAAACTGAAAGATCACAGCGGTACAGCGAGCTTAGCATGTCCCTTGCTGCTCCCTGTAAGGACACAGCATCACCCGGGTACAGCTTTTGCCAGATGTGCCACATTGGTTCATACAAAAAGAAAACCTCTGGGTGTTGATTAAATAGCTCTCCGAAAAAGGATGAGCCAGACCTCCATGTGGTCAAAACATAGACGAGCTGTCTCTTCTTA
>NW_015569240.1:0-216 GCF_001515605.1 Sinocyclocheilus anshuiensis | reverse complement strand
TATATATGGGTATTTTATTGAAATGTAAAATGTTTAATGTGTTTTAAATGTAAAATATATTTTAATGAAAATTTGTGTTATTAGTGTTTTATTATATAAACTAACATTCAGAAATTTTAAATTATATTATATTGCTTATACTTATAAACTAATGTTCAAAAATGATATTAAGTTATATACAGGTGCATCTCAATAAATTAGAATGTTGTGGAAAAG
>NW_015569239.1:0-216 GCF_001515605.1 Sinocyclocheilus anshuiensis | reverse complement strand
TTCAACAGAAGAAAGTCGTTTGGAATGACATGAGGGTGAGGAAATTATGACATAATTTATTAGCAGTAACTTTCCAGCAGTCTAGCTCAAAATAAATGCTTTACTGTCAAGTGCTTTTCTATGTGACAGAAATGCATTATTAAATTTGTTGCATTTGTCATGAATTCAATAATATATATATATATATATACACTGTAAAAAATGACTGTGAATTTA
>NW_015569238.1:0-216 GCF_001515605.1 Sinocyclocheilus anshuiensis | reverse complement strand
TATGGTCTCAACATGACACAGATATAGGATTAATAAAATCAGCAATTCCAGTAAGAGTACAACTTAAGCCAGAGGCACGTCTGCCCAGAAGAGCACAATACCCTTTGCGTCCGGATGCTGAAGCAGGAATAAAAAACACTATTGAAGGTTTAGTAAAAGCAGGAGTATTATTAGAAACAACTAGTTACTGTAACACTCCAATTATGCCCATAATTA
>NW_015569237.1:0-216 GCF_001515605.1 Sinocyclocheilus anshuiensis | reverse complement strand
TCTACACTCTTAAAAATAAAGATTCCAAAAGTGTTTTTCTTTCCAGGAAATGTTCTTAAAAGAAGCATTTCTTAGTGTGAAGAAAATTGTAATATTAAAAGAACCTTTTGTACAATGGAAATGTTCCATGGATGCTAATTGTTCTTCATGGAACCATCATTGTCAAAGAAGAAACTTTATTTTTAAGAGTGTATGGACAAAAACACTTGAAACATT
>NW_015569236.1:0-216 GCF_001515605.1 Sinocyclocheilus anshuiensis | reverse complement strand
AAAAGTTTTTTTTTTTTAATTCTTCTCACTAACATTCAGAGATCTGCAGAGAAGCTTCTAGTATCTATGGCAGGATCTGGCAGTAATTGTCACTGCAGGAATATATTTCATCTTCAACTACCAACATGTTAGGTGTAAAATAAGATTACTGTTATTCTGGTCTATTATTCGCAACAAAGAATGAATTAAACGGATAGTTCACCCAAAAATGAAAAT
>NW_015569235.1:0-216 GCF_001515605.1 Sinocyclocheilus anshuiensis | reverse complement strand
GATTAACAAAGGGATATAAAGAGAATGTGTCTTGATGCATGTATGCGGAAATCTGTAAAACATTGGATTGTTTCCTAAACACATTTATGTCTATCAATCATTCTGATTATAAGTATTTCCATCTGTTGTGAATGTTAATCAAATCTAGTGTGTATTTTTGCAGCTATGCTGTTAGTAAATGCATGTGAAGACATAATATTGTTACATGGGATATTA
>NW_015569234.1:0-216 GCF_001515605.1 Sinocyclocheilus anshuiensis | reverse complement strand
TGCTGGGTTATTTTTTTCTACCCAACCACTGGGTTGAGCCTGTCTCCGATTAAACAAACCTAGCTGCTAAGTTACAGTCAGAGCACGGGCTTTTTGAGTCTACAGGAGAGCGGTTCTCAGCACCACCGCCAATTTGGTGCACTTCTTCAGGGAAATAAATGTTTGTATACATTTTATTTTATTTATAAAGTCTTTACTGTGCTGTAAATTGTATTA
>NW_015569233.1:0-216 GCF_001515605.1 Sinocyclocheilus anshuiensis | reverse complement strand
TGTTTTATTATTATTATTAGTTATCATTTATTAAATAGGACGGTGGTTACTTTAAATTATTATTCCTTTTTTTTGCATAAAGTGTAATGATGCCAATTTGAACATCACCTAGACCAGTACACCCTGGGCGGGTGACGCTAGGTGGCGACAGTGAGCCGCAGGGCAGGGAGTGTCATTTATATATGAAGAAGTCACACTGCCAGTCACTGAAACACG
>NW_015569232.1:0-216 GCF_001515605.1 Sinocyclocheilus anshuiensis | reverse complement strand
TATGAGGATATTTGCAAAGACGGGCATTTTGACACATACAAGTGTGTGTGTATTTAACCGTTCAAGGCCTATAAAGCTGCAAATCTCTCTGACAGCACTCAGAAACAGTCTATCAAACAGCGCTCAGCGCATATAGCGAAATTAGTTCTCTTTCGCTGCTGATTGCGCTTTAACGGCTTAAAATCACTTGTTTTTAAACCGCAATGCTTAAAAACG
>NW_015569231.1:0-216 GCF_001515605.1 Sinocyclocheilus anshuiensis | reverse complement strand
TATTGCTACAAATATACCCCAGCGACTTAACACTGCTTTTATGCTGCAGGGTCACATATATATAGCCTTACAAAAACAATGCTGTGCTACTATAGTACATCAATGGAAATCTGATGCATCAATACCATTACCATTATCTCTCTCTCTCTGTCAGATGGACGGGTCGGTCGAGCCGATGCGAGTGTTGGTGACGGGTGGCAGTGGGCTGGTGGGGCG
>NW_015569230.1:0-216 GCF_001515605.1 Sinocyclocheilus anshuiensis | reverse complement strand
TGGTATAGCACTACCATGATAGATACAGTGTTCGATGAAGCAGATATCCCCCTGAAATAAAGTATTTGTCATAGACTATTTTTCAGATTTAGAGATAACGGAACATACAGAAGAGGTTGCTATTTCATAGCTCCAGGAGACTGGGCCAACAAGCACCTGTTCTTGTTTTTATTCTCTCAATGGACCTTTAAGATGAAAGAACACATAAGTTATATA
>NW_015569229.1:0-216 GCF_001515605.1 Sinocyclocheilus anshuiensis | reverse complement strand
TGGAACCCCTGCAAGTACTACAGCATGGAGCAGAGACCCAGCAACACCGAGCCGCAGGTACGAGCACATGTGCTATATTTGGCTACCATTGTAAATGCATGTGATCCATAATGGAGACTCAGACTCATCATCGTGTGCGTGTCTGTGTCTGTGTCTGTGTGTGAGAGTGTATGTGTGTCTGTGTGTGAGAGTGTGTGTGTGTGTGTGTGTGTGTGT
>NW_015569228.1:0-216 GCF_001515605.1 Sinocyclocheilus anshuiensis | reverse complement strand
CTAATATGGTGACAGATGTTATTTACTTGCTCAGACAACATATATTTTTTTTCATATCTAGCCTGTGCTTTGTACTTTTCTTCGTATTGTCATTCGGTCTTGGTGTAAAATCTGGCGTAGAAGTGTTTCAAGCACAGATGACGATAATATAATGCACTTCTAACTTATATGCTTACAAAACTGCTGTGGCTTTCCATGAAAGTTTATTAATGTTTA
>NW_015569227.1:0-216 GCF_001515605.1 Sinocyclocheilus anshuiensis | reverse complement strand
TTTTGCCCAATGAATGGGAGATACGCACTGAAAGAAAGAACGAGCATGTCTATGCTCCATTTCCAACATGCTCTGCCACGGTGTTAATACGCTTAGCTGAGGCATTGTCTGACGGCCCATTAAAGATAAAACACATCCAGCACCACAAGGAGACGTACAGAGACGGCGATATGCTCTTACTGCTCACATCCTATCAGAATGATTGAATCATTTTGC
>NW_015569226.1:0-216 GCF_001515605.1 Sinocyclocheilus anshuiensis | reverse complement strand
CTCAAATCTTAGTAACAAATCAGAGAACAAGGGCGTAAATATTGGCGGTGGGTCAAAAAAGTGCGGGGGACGGAATCACCTGTTTCTAACAGTGCTACCTACTACGTGTGCAAATCGGTGGGCGGGGCTAAACAGGCAGCGATGTAGAACTAGATCTTCTTCTGCGGAGGCGGTGCTTAGTCACACTATTACATCATAAAGTGGCACATTTTGACG
>NW_015569225.1:0-215 GCF_001515605.1 Sinocyclocheilus anshuiensis | reverse complement strand
TGTGTGTGTGTGTGTGTGTGTGTGTGTGAGAGAGAGAGAGAGCATTATTGAGCGACTGCTGTCATTTTATCAGCAGGATATTCTCAAAGGAAGGAGCATGAACTTTATTTGTAGTAGACAAAGTATTACGTTCATCCATCCTCAAATATCAGATTAGGATATCAGAAAAGGTTACCTATCTCCTCTCTCGAAGCGAACAACAGCAGGCTGCTTTA
>NW_015569224.1:0-216 GCF_001515605.1 Sinocyclocheilus anshuiensis | reverse complement strand
AATTAGCAAATCCAGGTGATTGGAACAAAATACTGTGGAGGACTTGTACTTTCTGAACCTGGATTTTACACCTCTGGTAGTTATTGGTCCATATTAATTATTTCAATTACAGTTTCTGAATGGTATTTACATATAAAAATAGCTTACATATAGACTAATGTTATTAATGTGTCGTTTTTAATGGAAACTTGTTTATATTTTTACCGTTAGTATACG
>NW_015569223.1:0-216 GCF_001515605.1 Sinocyclocheilus anshuiensis | reverse complement strand
TCGTTATGCTCCACCTAAAGCTAATAAATCAACGAGATGTTTTTATCTTTGATCTAAGTACAGTTATGTGAGTCTAGAATGTTTAAGCTGCTCTAAACTTTGACGAGAAACACTCACGCAAACAAACAGATGAAGAAGAGGAGGAGGATGACGGTCCAGCGCATACAAGGGGAAAGGTTTGTAGTTTTAGTTTCCACATTCTTATTTTTATGAATG
>NW_015569222.1:0-213 GCF_001515605.1 Sinocyclocheilus anshuiensis | reverse complement strand
TGTGTGTGTGTGTGTGTGTGTGTGTGTGTGTGTGTGTGAAAGACAGTGGCAAGGGGAAAGACAAAGAGAGAGAATGGGAAACCAAACACTGTGGGTGTATGTGTGAGCGAACAGGGATTTATTGTAATAGGCACGTCCATCGCTTAGGGGCATCATTTTCATTAAGGCGACATGAGGGGCTCTTTTAATTCCCAAGTCCTGAACCAACAGCAG
>NW_015569221.1:0-216 GCF_001515605.1 Sinocyclocheilus anshuiensis | reverse complement strand
AACGAAGATATATTAACAAAATAATCTTTTAGAAGGGCCTCATCTCTTAATTTTGCCTGGGGCCCCCACTTCATCTTGGTTCGCCTCTGGTCACAACAACACATTATCTAATGCCAATAAGACACATTACTTACTCGGTATAAAAGATCTCCTCCACTGGCTCTAGCCGTGCTCGCGTTCTGTTTGTGAGGTAAACAAAGCTTATTCCTCTCAGCG